>NC_083231.1:13476208-13721208 GCF_032191835.1 Heteronotia binoei
GGGATATAAATCCAATATCTTCATCTGTCAGCTTGTGTTCAAATTGATATTAACCAGAATGCCTAAATTGTTGTGTTGCTTACTAACCCTGTGAACTGTAACTATAATTTAGCTGGGAGAGCAGGAGAAGTGGGGGGGGGGGGGAGAGGAGCTTGGCGCCAAGAGCTGTAAAAGTGTTTGAAGTGCAAACTATGGGTCCAGCTCTCAGCCGATGCGAGGACGCCGGTGGGGGGAGAGAGAACGGACGCGGCTAGCTATGCAAGATATCAGGGTGCGAACCTCGCACCTCTTAGAAGTAGAATGCAACGGTATTATGAGAATGATCTAACCCCCCTAGCTTTGATCCTGGGCCATAAAGGCCCAAGCTAGTTTGTGTGTACCTTATCACTTTCAAAGAACTCTCGTAGCAGTAACATGCATGTATCCAATAAATGAAACTATTTTCAAATGAAAAAGAGTCTGTCCATTATTGGAGCGTCCATGAACCCTACGCTGACATCATCATCACCACCACCACCATCAACTTCTTCTTCTTCTGGAGAGCCAGTTTTGGTGTAGTGGTTAAGTGTGCGGACTCTTATCTGGGGAGAACCGGGTTTGATTCCCCACTCCTCCACTTGCACCTGCTAGCATGGCCTTGGGTCAGCCATAGCTCTGGCAGAGGTTGTCCTTGAAAGGGCAGCTGCTGTGAGAGCCCTCTCCAGCCCCACCCACCTCACAGGGTGTCTGTTGTGGGGGGAGGAAGGTAAGGAGATTGTGAGCCGCTCTGAGACTCTTCGGAGTGGAGGGTGGGATATAAATCCAATATCATCATCATCTTCTTCTTCTTCTTCTTCTTCTTCTTCTTCTTCTGCCCCAATACTTGCTTCTGGGCTCCATTGTTCAGCACCCCCCCCCCCCCCAGTGAGAATGTTGCTGAACTCTGTGATTTGACAAACTTTCTAAGATTTCCCCTCCACAAAAATGTGAAAACAACCAAAATGTGTCAAACAGACAGATGGGAATCTTCCTCATGCCACTGTGGCCACATAGAAGAACGTCATTTAAAACATATGATGAGAGTAAGATTTTCTTATGATAATTATGATAATGCAAAAAAAAGCATTTTAAGGTAGATGCTGAGCTGATAGAATTTTAGTACATCTTTCAGTGATGCCAGGGGGTGTGCAGCATAGGCAAATGAGTTGTTGTTGTTGTTATCGTCGTCATCATCCTCATCATCTCTAATTTATACCCCGCCCTCTCCGCAAGCGGACTCAGGGCGGCTAACGATCAGTTCAAAATTGTTTAGTTTGTATTTTGTGTATATATATATATTTTGTTTTCTGCTGGTATGCTATGCTTATACACAAAGAATGATTGCAGATACAGTCATTGATTGCTTTATTTGTATGTTTATTAAATTCAATAAAAAAGTTTTTGGACCAAAAAAAAAAATTTCAGACAAGAAATACAATTAAACAATCAAACTTTATTATTAGGGTTTGTAGAATCCTTCGGGCTCAAGTGCCGTGTTTCTACCGGAGAAAGTTTTCCTTCCAGACGTTTCGTTCTCAGCTGCGGATGTTCTCCGCAGCTGAGAACGAAACGTCTGGAAGGAAAACTTTCTCCAGTAGAACACGGCACTTGAGCCCGAAAGATTCTACAAACCCTAATGATGTTACCAGCCGTGAAAACCTGAAATCTTTGATAATCAAACTTTAAACAATAAACACTATGAAAACATTTTTAAAACCATCTTACGGTGCTGTTAAATATGCAAATGAGTTGAGGTAATAAGCTCTGGCACCTCTTTTTCGACAGTGACCCCCCCCCCCCCCGGTTCTTAACGAGAACATTTCTGGACCCTGTTACTGGGAAAGGTGCAGAATAGAAGCTCACTTCCACCCCAGTTCTACCACCGCCTGGTATATCTACTATGACAGATTGTAGCTCAAGGTAATCGTTTCCCCTCGGACTTGTTGGGTGGCTCTGTCCTCCATCAGTGTGATCTTAAACTATCTGACAGATGTGTCAATGGAGGACCGCCCCTGCCTCTTCGCAAAAGGAAAGGTTTAATAGTGTGGAAGTCTTACCCGCCTGCAAAATTCCGAATGTCCTTTTGCATCAAGACGCTCTCCCTGCAAGCATCTGACACCAGTGTGTCAGTGGGTATAGTCCTATTTGTGACAGTTCGGGAGCAGAGCTTTGAGCGTCCGTGTCAGATTTGCTAGACGTCTTGGGAACGATTTTGAGATGCTCCATATACAAACAGGCTTTGGGCTCCAATCACTCTCTCTTTCACACACACAGCAGGACACTAGCGGTTTTTAAATAGTTGGGTGGGGATGCTAAAAAGTCCGCCTGAAGTACCACTGATACAGATGGTTCACTGTGACAAAATCTTTGCCTGCAGTTGTGTTACTGTGGCCCCATGTATCAAGTGGGCATGAACTACTTGCTCCTGTCCCATGCCTTTATTTTCTGGAATTTCTGCTTGCAGTACATTATAATTCTGATATAACTGGGAGGATTTCGAAGAAAGCTTGCCAAACTTCAAGTCCCTTAGGTGCATTAACACTTTTCTCTCCTCCATATGTGGAGATAGCTGTCGATAAAACACCACAATAGAACAAATGTGAAGATTTCTTTTTGTGTGCAGTGTTTCTCACAATACAAGAACTCGTGGGCATTCGATGAAATTGCTGAGCAGTTGGGTTACAATGGATAAAAGGAAGTCCTTCTTCACCCAAAGGGTGATTAACACGTGGAATTCACTGCCGCAGGAGGTGGTGGCGGCTACAAGCATAGACAGCTTCAAGAGGGGGTTAGGTAAAAATATGGAGTGGAGGTCCATCAGTGGCTATTAGCCACAGTGTACATATATATATGTACATATATGAAAGATCTTAATTATAGCACCATAATCTTAATTCTAATGTAATTTTAATGATTTTAAGGATGATTTTATAACTGAAATTGTATATGAATCTATAACTGGAATTTATAATTGAAATTATTGTATATGGTTTTATTGTACACTGCATTTACATGTTGTGAGCCGCCCTGAGCCTGCTTGTGGGGAGGGCAGGATACAAATAAAAAAGTTGTTGTTATTATATATATATCCAACATGGCTTCTCTTATGTTCTTATGTGACACAGAGTGTTGGACTGGATGGGCCATTGGCCTGATCCAACATGGCTTCTCTTATGTTCTTATTCAGGCATATGCTGCATAAAACTCTTTGTAACATTTCTGGCTTTCTGTTAAAGGTAAAAAAAAAAAGGTAAAGCACCAGTCATTTTCGACTCTGGGGTGATGTTGCTTCCACAATGTTTTCACGGCAGACTTTTTACACTGTGGTTTGCCATTGCCTTCCCCAGTCATCTACACTTCCCCCCCAGCAAGCTGGGTCCTCATTTTACCGACCTCGGAAGGATGGAAGGCTGAGTCAACCTGGAACTGGCTATCTGAACCAGCTTCCACTGGAATTGAACTCAGGTCGTGAGCAGAGCTTAGGACTGCAGTACTGCAGCTTTACCACTCTGTGCCACAGGGCTCTGTGTGGAGATAGCCATTGATAAATCACCACAATAAAACAAATGTGGAGATTCTTTTTTGTGCAGTGTTTTATTCAGGCATATGCTGCATAAAACTTTTTGTAACATTTCTGGCTTTCTGTTAAAGGTGACTTGTGATAAATCTGTGTATAAACCAGGGCTTTTTTTGCAGCAGGAACTCATTTGCATATTAGGACACACACCCCAATGTAGCCAATCGTCCAAGGGTTTTGGCACCTTCCCTATGAGGAAAGGCTGAGGAGTCTGGGATTTTTCAGTTCAGAAACGAGACGATAAAGAGGGGACATGATAAAGTCATGCATGGGGCAGAGAGAGTTGACTAAGAGAACTTTTTCTTACTCTCTCAAAATATTAAAAACGTGAGGGCATCCAATGAAACTGACGGACAGTAGGCTCAGGATGACCAAAAGGAAGTACTACTTTACACAGAGATGCCCTTGATTTAGACATAAGGCTGTAGAATAAGAGGCCTCAAGAATATCTCTAAGCCTTTGTCACTTCATTAAATGTCCTTGTGGTCCAGCATTGCTCTATTGTTTTATTCCACTCTGTATTATGAGCCAATATGTGCACTTACCTTTCTGACCTCTGAAGAAGACCAGTCTAGGTCGAAACGCGTCAGGTCAAGTTGAGTCAAATTCCATAACTGATTGAGTATGGCATCTTACATTAACTTGACGTTAATCTACTTGCTAGGTTTCCTATCTTTTAATTTCTTTTTTAGACGTAATGTAGCTTTTACGTTCTTGTCCAATACAGTTTACAGCTTGCTTATACATACTTCTTACTTAGCTATAGTCAATATTATTTACTGCACTGCAATGTTATTTACAATGTTACTTGCATCCTTATTGCTTTGCAATCTCGTTTGTTTTTTGTACTGGAAAACTCCAATAAAATGTTAATTAACAAAAAAAATGCGGAATTTGGTGCCGGAGGCTGCCGTGATGGCCACAGGACTAAACAGTTTTGAAAGGGGATTAGATAGATTCATAGAGGATGAATCTATCAATGGCTACCAAGGAGAACCTCCAAATTCAGAGGCACTATGAATCCTGGAGCCAGAAGGCAACATCTATGCCAGTTGTTGGGCCTCCAGCATTGCTGTTTGCCCACCTCGTGAGGCAGGATTTTGGACAAGATGGACCATTGGTCTGATCCAGCAGGGCTGTTTTTATGCTCTTATGAAGCATATGAGCTTCCTGGCTTCTTGAATTCTAGGAAAAAATAAAGAAGGGAAACTTAACCCAAAAACTGGAGTAAGAAACCTGAAAGGTTAATATGCAATAAAAGGGCCAAACATTAAAAACAAAGCGTAAAATAAATCATAAGCCAACATATCTGTATTTATTGTAGAAAGCTAAAACCATTTAAGGGCCCACAATAAGCCTCTATCCTATGTACAATGGGAACCCACTCAACTTGACCTGACGCATTTCGACCTAGACTGGTCTTCTTCAGAGGTCAGAAAGGTAAGTGCACATATTGGCTCATAATACAGAGTGGAATAAAACAATAGAACAATGCTGGACCACAAGGACATTTAATGAAGTGACAAAGGCTTAGAGATATTCTTGAGGCCTCTTATTCTACAGCCTTATGTCTTAATGACGGGCATACATATTCCATCCAGTGTCTTATTGTATGCTGCACGGTCCAGAATTGATCAAGAAAGGTGTAAGGTCAGAGCTTATGTGCCAAGAGTTATGTGTAGTGAATTCTAGACCAGTTTGAGCCCTGGAAATCTTGTATCCCTAGTTCCCGCACCATAACACCCTGCCTCTATGTTACCAATGCATGTGTTTGTTTCTAAAGCACAGCCAAATACAAAGCAATCTTGGAATGATTATGTGCCTATTATTCTTTGTTTAAACCAGGGCATTTTTGGGGTAGCAGGAACTCATTAGAACATAAGAGAAGCCATGTTGGATCAGGCCAGTGGCCCATCCAGTCCAACACTCTGTGTCACATTAAGAACATAAGAGAAGCCATGTTGGATCAGGTCAATGGGCCACCCAGTCCAACACTCTGTGTCACATAAGAACATAAGAGAAGCCATGTTGGGTCAGGCCAATGGCCCATCCAGTCCAACAATCTGTGTCACATAAGAACATAAGAGAAGCCATGTTGGGTCAGGCCAATGGCCCATCCAGTCCAACACTCTGTGTCACATAAGAGAAGCCATGTTGGATCAGGCCAATGGCCCATCCAGTCCAACACTCTGTGTCACATAAGAACATAAGAGAAGCCATGTTGGATCAGGCCAATGGCCCATCCAGTCCAACACTCTGTGTCACATAAGAACATAAGAGAAGCCATGTTGGATCAGGCCAGTGGCCCATCCAGTCCAACACTCTGTGTCCCACAGTGGCCACATTTGCATATTAGGCTGCACCCCCTGATGTAGCCAAACCTCCTGGAGCTTACAGGGCTCTTCTCACAGGGCCTACTGTAAGCTCTTCAGGGGTTTGTAGTCTAATATGCAAAGGAGCTCCTGCTACCAAAACCAAAACAAACAACCCCCCCCCCCTGTTCCTAATGCCTATGCATGTTTTTTTGCAAGAAAACACAACTGTGCTTTGTGACGCTTACATTCAATTATGCCTGCCTGGAGTTTTATTCTTAGTGTTCCTTTTCAGTGAGATTATTTCAATGTTGTATGAAAAAAGAAAACCCTCTTTATTCAAATTCTAAGCCTCTGGAAACTGAAATAGATGTGTCTCTACTGTCTGGTTTGACTTCTGCCCTATGCAGTTATTCAAGCACAGCGCAATGAATGCTAGGTTCAAGGCTGAACTCAGACGGCATCTTTCTGAGGATCTAAAAATACGAAGCAGAACGGAAGCTGTCCACGTAAAAATCCTATCCTGACAGATCATCAATGTAAAGGACTGGTCTTTCCATAACAGTGTTACCCAAGAAGCATTTGCAAGCAATCAAAACAAAAAAGATTGAGAATTAAATGAGGTGCAAATGGAAAACGCACGGACTATGTGAGGGATTCTAATTCCTCTCCACTGGTTTTTCTGTCCCCTTCCCTAAAAGCCCATGTACCCCTTCCCCCTTTGTAGCTTCCTTCTCTCCTTCCCACTTACGAGCCAAAAAAGTTTAAAAAAGGAAAGAAAAGGTAAAGGTAGTCCCCTGTGCAAGCACCAGTCGTTTCCAACTCTGGGGTGACGTTGCTTTCACGTTTTCACGGCAGACTTTTTACAGGGTGGTTTGCTATGGCCTTCCCCAGTCATCTACACTCCCCCTGCAGCAAGCTGGGGACTCATTTTACCGACCTCGGAAGGATGGAAGGCTGAGTTAACCTTGAGTCCGCTACCTGAACCCAGTTTCCGCTGGGATCGAGCTCAGGTCATGAGCAGAGGGCTCGGACTGCAATACTGCAGCTTTACCAATCTGTGCCACAGGGCTCCTTTATCTTTATCTGCTATCTTTATCTGCCCCCTATCTTCAGCTTTCCTTGCTTCCATTCCCCCAGCAGCCTCCTCTAGGAAAACTGTGGCGCAGTTGTATAGAGCTGGTTGCAGAGCCATTTACACAGTGAGGAACCTGGAAGGACTTGATGGGTGTTTTTACATTCAGTTTGATCCAGAGTTTTAGAGTCTTCAAATCACCTGCCACCGTTCCGCTTTAATTATTTTCATTTTACATTGATGGATTTGCTCTGCTCACTTTGCATCGCCAAACTTCCATATTTCCTGCTGAAAGTGTTTCAATTGGGGGAGGGGTCTCTGATCAGAGGGCAGCCGGAATACCAATGCTTAGTTAAATGTATACGATTGCATGGAAATCGTGTCAACACTGCAAAAACAATACACATTTAAATTACAAGATGAGGCAAGCAATGATATGTAAAAAAATCAAGTGCTGTCAGTTCTCATGCAAATTACTGCACCTTGTGGCTTTTGGAGGAGTCTTTTAAAATGCATGCAAATTTCTACAAGTTTGAAACGCCTGTAGAGAAATGACCAGAAAAACGTTGCAGCAGCAGCGCCAGAACTCATCTCACCGAAACAAATGTAGATGCTTTGGGCAGCAACGATGCAAAACAGTTGTGGGAACGCTAGGTAATGTAAAAGGTGAGTTTCCAGTGTGGTGATAGAGATTCACAAACTGTCAGTGTAAAAACACCCCAAATCACCCAGGGCTTTTTTTGTTTTTAAAGCAGGAATGCACAGGAACACAGTTCCAGCTGGTCTGGTGTCAGGGGGTGTGGCCTAACATGCCAATGAGTTCCTGCTGGGCTTTTTCTACAAAAGAAAGCCCTGGTGTCACCTTTCACGGTAGTTCCTCTTTCCCTCCTCCTGGCACGCCTATAAAAGGTAAAGGTAAAGGTAGCCCCCCATGCAAGCACCAATCATTTCTGATTCTGGGGTGACATCGCATCATGACGTTTAAGCTGGGGACTCATTTTACCGACCTCGGAAGGATGGAAGGCCGAGTCAACCTTGAGCCGGCTACCTGATCCCAGCTTCCGCCACGATCGAACTCAGGTCGTGAGCAGAGAGCTCAGACTGCGGTACTGCAGCTTTACCACTCTGTGTCACGGGGCAGACCATATCATTGCACCCCCATATCCTCACTGTTATTTGCTTCCTTATCTCCTTCCCACCTACTTTTTACCTGCCCCCCCTTCAGCTATATTTATTATTTAATCATTTCAATGATATCCTGCCTTCCCCCCTCAATGAGGACTCAAAAACAGCCTGTACCATCCTCTTTACTCCCCATTTTTATGCTCACAGCCACATGCAAGGTAAAGAGAGTATTGAAGCTTAGTAACTGGCCCAAGGTTACCCATTCGTGACAGAGCGGGGATTCAGATCTAAGTCTCCCAAATCCTAGTCTGAAACTTTTACCACTACATCACGCTGGTTCCTATCTGGTGGTTGCTACTGAATAGTTGTGAGTCACTGGGTGGTAGCTGCCGGGCCTGAGTGACAGAAACCAGAGGTTGAAGTTGGCATATTGTTGTGGTTGCCTAGCAACCCCACAATGGCCGCTGAAGACATTCATTTCCTAATTGTTTTCATTGCTTCTATTGTTTGGAGCTGTTTTAGCCCCCATTTTTGTGTCTTTTTTTGGTTTGTTTGTTTTAGATTTCAGATTTTTTTTTTTTTTTTGCAAACCTAGGGCTTTTCTCAGATTTGTAGGAAGGGCCATTTGGTCTACTGGCTCCATTCTCCACATTTAAGTATCCACAAATGGTCTTACACTGAAAATTAGATATATGGATATATTGATACCAAGCAGAAGTCCAGGTGAATTGCTAGTGGGAAAGAAGAGGTGGAGCCAAGGACTACGGAAAAGCCAGGCATGAGAAGCTAAGGTCCTTTCTGCATGTTCTATTTCCTTCTCTTTCACAATGTATCAGCGTTGGGCGTTTCCCCCCTTCTACATTCCCCTGCACATTCTAATCACATTCTCCCTTCCCCCCGCATTGATCTCTCCACCCTACCCCTTTCAGTTCTGAGCCCACTCTCAGTCTGCTTCTCCCCCATAAAAAAGCCGAAAGTCTGCCGCAAAATGATGAAACAATTTACTAATTTATTTAGTATTTATTTATTTATTTGATTTACATCCCGCCCTCCCCGCCGAGGCAGGCTCAGGGCGGCTCACAGATTAGAGGTCCCACAGTCACATTTGTGTGACCAAATGAAATGAAGCAACAATAAAAAAACCATAAACCATAAAAACAATTTCGAAAAACATCTACTTGTGCTGGTGTCATGGTTTCAGACAGCGATCTGAATGGCGGTTAGCCATTCTAAGAGGTCCTAGGATCGCGCTAGCATGGAGAGGTAGACCGTCGGTGATGTTTTTATGGGCCAATCCCGCTGCTGCAGATGTTGTCATTATGAAAATGCATGGTGGAAGAGTGCTGTTTTTTTGCAGGCCCTGCGGGACTGTGGAAGCTCTCACAGGGCCCTGGTTTCTTCCGGCCGCTCATTCCACCAACTGGGGCAGCAACAGAAAAGGTCCTGGCTCTCGTTGATTTGAGCCTCGCTTCTCTGATGCTGGGAACTGTCAACAGGTTTTGAGACCCAGACCGAAGTGCTCGCTGGGGCATATGCAGGGAAAGGCGGTCTCTAAGGTATGCTGGACCCAGGCCATATGGGACTTTAAAGGTAATATGAACATATGAAGCTGCCTTATACTGAATCAGACCCTTGGTCCATCAAAGTCAGTATTGTCTTCTCAGACTGGCAGCGGCTCTCCAGGGTCTCAAGCTGAGGTTTTTCACACCTATTTGCCTGGACCCTTTTTTTGGAGATGCCGGGGATTGAACCTGGGACCTTCTGCTTCCCAAGCAGATGCTCTACCACTGAGCCACCGTCCCTCCCCAAATAATAACCAACACCTTGAAACGAATCCGGTAATAACAAAACTTGATATTTATTGCAAGTTTTGGACTTACTTTAAACTTCATTTGGATCTTCATTAAACTTCATTTGGATTTGTGGATGTTCTCTCCCCTCATTGGTGGATCTGTATGATATGGGATGTAAAAGGAAGATACAAATGATCTTAAGGGACCCTTCACATCCGGGCCACTTGCTATTTGAGATTTTACCGTCAGGTAGGCGATATAGAGTGCTGAAGGCAAAGACAAATAGATTCAAGGGCAGCTTCTATCCAAGTGCCGTGGTTAAGCTAAATGCAGGGTTATGAATGGTTATGTGTTTTTAGATGCATTTAAATGGTCTATGTATATGTCCTTTTGTGGGTGTTGATGTGTTGGTATGTTTGTGGAAGAGCACCTCATTTCGTTGCTCTCATTTTCTTGAGAACAATGACAATAAATTTATCTATCTATCTATCTTATTTGGACTATGGCGGAATTTCATTGAGCCTTCATTGAGCCTTTGGAATCTTCAATTAAGAGGAAAAACAGAGCGTACGCTCCACATACAGTATCCAATACTCAACTGGTGTATTCAGTGAGTCAGTATGTGCAATAAATATAAAGTTTTGTTATTAATTGTTTCATAATTTTGCAGCAGACTTTGGGTTGTGTACCTTTCAGCTTTTTTGTGGTACTTTCGCACACAGCCTCCCTGCTGGTGTGCTTCACCCCCATGGCTTCTCAGAGTCCTTTTGTGTTGACTTATCCTTTTCGTTTTCTTCCAAGCCTTTAAAAATACACACATTTCCTCACATTTTCCCTCCCTTGCAGGCCAATTGGTCTTTCCTTATTGGTCAGTTTTGCACAAGGCATGTATTTTGAAAAAGGAGATTAGGAAAGTAATTGTCTTTGTCTGACTTGTTTGCATGAAGTGCCTGGTTGGTTAAGATACAATGCTATTAACACTCGAAAGGGGCGGGGGCATTGCATTTGGCCTGTGGCACCAGAAACCCTAGCGCCAGGCCTGTCTCCACCTGCTCCCCCCCCCGAATCTCCTCTACCAAGGGGTGGCACAGCAGCCTCCCTGCTGCCTCTCTGGCCAAGTGGTCAGCATCTCCTCTCACTAAACTTTTAAAGCAGTCCCTGCCAATGATTTCCCCCCCTACCACCATTAGTGCTAAACTACTTGACTACTGATAAGAAGTGGAGGGAGAACACTAATGGTGGCCCCACAGTAAATTCAAATGGAAGAATCTCCTATTTCAAAAGACATGCCCAGTGTGAAACTGACCAATCAGGAGAGACCAACCCCACATTACCCAGATTTTCTCATTGGTATGTAAACTGTAAGAGCCCTGTGGCGCAGAGTGGTAAAGCTGCAGTACTGCAGTCGGAGCCCTCTGCTCACGACCTGAGTTCAATTCCAGCGAAAGCTGGTTCAGGTAGCCGGCTTCCAGGCTGACTTAGTCTTCCATCCTTCCAAGGTCAGTAAAGTGAGTACCCAGCTTACTGGGGGGAAAGTGTAGATGACTGGGGAAGGCAATGGCAAAACCACCCCATAAAAAGTCTGCCATGAAAACATTGTAAAAGCAACGTCACCCCAGAGTCAAAAACGACTGGTGCTTGCACAGGGGGGGCTACCTTTACCTTTTATGTAAAGTGTATAGTACTCAATTCCCAATAGAAATTGGAGAGAGAAAAATATGCAGAGTGCAGGCACAGCATTCGAAGTAAGCGCCAACTGACTCAACTTCAGTGAAAATCAGAAATAAGCTCTATATGCAGAAAAGGCCAGAGCTAGCTGCCTCTTCTGCTCACTCAGCAGTTTTAAAGAGAGGCAGCAGTTCTACAGGTTGACTCGGTGGCCCATGATTCAAGCCCCATGGCTCTAGAAATGGATTCCTGCATTCTATGATGCAAAAACAGTGGGTGCTTTCACATGCTGACCTCTTGCAAGTGGATTTTGCTATTCTTACACAGTAAGAATCCAGCTGCAAAGTGCATTACTTAGACCAGTTTCGCACTCGGGCTTGTTCCAAGTAGAGAGCCCTTTTGACCCCGGGGCTTCTCTCCATTTTTGCATAAGCTGCCACGGAGCTGCAAGTTGGCATGCCACTTTTCCGCAGCAAGCGGAAACCACTTGTCAGAGAATCTCACTTGCTGCGGAATAGAATCATAGAGTTGGAAGGGACCTCCAGGGTCATCTAGTCCAACCCCCTGCACAATTTTATTTATTTATTTAATTAATTTATATCCCACCCTACCCCACCGAAGCGGGCTCAGGGCGGCTTACAATACAGAGATTCTAACATAGAATTCAAATTTTAAATATAGTAGCAGTTTACATAGTTGAGAAATTAAAACATTAAAAACATGCATCAGTCCAACAACATACAGTCTATACACCTCCTTCGGTATTTTGGTAGTTTGGTGGCTTGGGACTGGTCAGTTATAGGCCAACCGGAAGAGGACTGTCTTACAGGCCCTGCGGAATTGTCCAATATCCCGCAGGGCCCTGACCTCTTCCGGTAACTGGTTCCACCAGCAAGGGGCTGTTATTGAGAAGGCCCTGTCCCTGGTTGACTTCAACCGGGCCTCCTTTGGCCCGGGGATTACGAGCAGATTTTGGTAGCCAGATCGCAGTACTCTCCGGGGAACATATGGGAAGAGACGGTCCCTAAGGTAGGCAGGTCCTAGACCATATAGGGCTTTAAAGGTAATAACCAGCACCTTGTACCGGACAATGCAGGAAACCCACAAATACCTACCCCAAATTATAGAATTATAGAATAGTGGCGCACCAGCTTGCAGCTCTGGGGCAACTTGTGCGAAAACGGAGAGAAGCCCCGGTAGCAAAAGGGCTCTCCACCCAGAACAAGACTAATGTGAAACCGGTTTCTGTATCTGTGAATGCACCCAGTGAAAACAGTTCCCCCCTCTTTCCCTCATATTAGTCTTCATCCAGCAATATGTTTCCTTTATTTTTTGTCCCTGAATGAAATTTGAAATATTTTTATTTCTCTGTATTTATGCCCCTCTTAAGCGTGACTGTCTCCTGGAAAGGAAAAAGGGGTGCGCGTGAGACCTGTGTTCCAGACATTATGCTTCAAAAATCACAATGGCAATATAACTGTGAGCAGGGGTCGTTTTGTAGAAGAATAGGTGGTGGAGGGGTTTGTTATGCAGCTGCACCTACTATTCAACGGGCAAGATGGGAAGGAAGATGGGGGAACCCTCAGAAAGGTTCAGGAGCTGTGCTCCTGTGAGCTCCTGCTGAATCCGAGGCCTGACTGTGAGCTTGCAGTGTCTTGAATCTGATTAATATGTTTCCTCAAGCAATTACATTATTGTCAGCACAAAAGTCAACATGCTGAATTGCAGTTTACAATTCTGGAACTTCGAAGCAGTATCCTACAGAGACACCTAATAAAATAAGCAATAATAATTAATACAGAGTTGATTTCAGTGTCTTTAGAGTCACAGAATAAGGTGTAGTTTATGAAGGTGACATTTTGGATTTCTAAGGCATGAATTCTGCAAGAAATCCATGTGTGCAAATCAATTTCTGTACATAAATAGGATTTATCACAGGTTTTAAAACACTTGTCAAAGTCTTGTTTAGTTTTCTGCCCAACTTCAGGTGCCCATGCTGTGAGAGATTCGAATCCGATTCTAGGTTCAATACACGGTGTTATTTGTGGGTTTACTATTTGCCAGTCTGTGATGGGTAACCCCCTGGCCTTGGTCCAATCTTGGTCAGAAAATGGTCAGAAAATGACCTCTGTTGTGACATTCTAGGAGTTCCCCTATGTCTCTATTATCTTTACCATACATATTAAAGCAAATTCCAAGAGAATCACCTGAAAGTGATGTCATATCCTCCCCAAACTGTACACTTCCCATAATCTGCCCTAAAAAATCTCTTGGGGCGTTTTCGCACTGACCTTCAAGTGGTGCGACCACCCTCCTCACGCCGGCGGATCTGCAGGGATTTCGCACCAGAAGCGCCGGCGCACCCAAAAGAGCCGGCGACTTCCGTCGCGAAACCAGCTCAAACGGAAACCGCCAAGAAGCAGGAAAACGTTTGAGCTGGTTTCGCGACGGAAGTCGCCGGCTCTTTTGGGTGCGCCGGCGCTTCTGGTGCGAAATCCCTGCAGATCCGCCGGCGTGAGGAGGGTGGTCGCACCACTTGAAGGTGAGTGCGAAAACGCCCTTGGTGTTTTCTGAGGCAGTGCTGACAACCCTAGACGGTTTTTCATTTTTACATTGGTCAGACCCCATCTTTTGTGTGGGGTGGCCTCTCCTATGTAAATTCCAGAGGTTTAGCCATGTTAGTTTATTGTAGCAAAATAAACCGGAAGTCCAGTGGCACCTTAAAGACCGTTTCCCATTTTCCATCTTGTAATTTTCCTTTTAAAAAATGCAGAAAATGATTTGCTCTTCATAGCAGCTGAAGAAGTAAGCTTTCAAACATGAACGCTCGTTCTGAAATAAATATTAGTCCTTGAGGTTCCACTGGACTTCCGTCTTACTGTCCCTTGCGATCTGCAGTGATTATCAAAAACTAGTCAATAGGCCTTGCTTAAGACTGTTCCAAAACTGTGCTTTTGTGACCAAAAAGTATCCCTTCCCAGGGCTTTTTTTGGAGCAGGAACTCCTTTGCATATTAGGTCACACCCCCTGATGTAACCAATCCTCCAAGAGCTTACAGGGTTCTTAGTACAGGGCCTACTGTAAGCTCCAGGAGGATTGGCTACATCAGTGGGGTGTGGCCTAATATGCAAAGGAGTTCCTGCTACAAAAAAAGCCCTGTCCCTTCCCCATCTGTAGATTTTTCTGCAATGGCTGGAAAAAGGCTCTGGTAGGAAGAACGGCTGGATTGTGCTCATTGCATGCCATTATTCTTCTGTGAGTCAGCTCTGCCCAACGTTCCAGTTTGACCACACTCTGATTTTACATGAGAATCCCAGCAATTCATAATTTCCGAATTGGCAACCTATGTGTGGCCTGCGATCGCAACAGCCTCACGTTAAATCTGGTCAATTGTATGCTTGAGAATAATTGTATACATTCGTGGCATGTGTTGGTGCAGGCTGTCGCATTTTCTTTTGTTGTTGTTGCACATTTAAATGCTTCTTTGAACATGGAGTCTGATTATCTGCAGGGCTGTTTTGAAGGGGATCTAGCTATGACCTGAAATAGGCTCTCCTCCCTGCACATTCTGGGTCTGTGTTATCTCAGATCTGATCTGTGTCTGTGTTCTCTCAGAGAGCCAGTTTGGTGTAGTGGTTAAGTGCACGGACTCTTATCTGGGAGAACTGGGTTTGATTCCCCACTCCTCCACTTGCAGCTACTGGAATGGCCTTGGGTCAGCCATAGCTCTCGTAGGAGTTGTCCTTCAAAGGGCAGCTGCTGTGAGAACCCTCTCAGTCCCACCCACCTCACAGGGTGTCTGTTGGGGGGGGGGGAGATAAAGGAGATTGTGAGCCACTCTGAGACTCTGAGATTCAGAGTACAGGGCAGAATATAAATCCAATATCATCATCATCATCATCATCATCATCATCATCATCATCATCATCATCATCATCATCATCATCTTCTTCTTCTTCTTCTTCTTCACTGTGAGTCTTTATAACAGCTTCTTGTACATGCTCAAAAGATTAATTGTTTTTATATGTCCAGCTAACAGGATGGAATCACGGCTTTTTTTTTGTAGACCATTTCAAAAGGAAGAGAAATGTTCCTTGAGACTGGCGAAGAGCGATTTTTAAAACTCCAGAAATTACCAAATTTCTGTCTTCCCACCTCCACCTTCAGGTCTCTTTAAGAAGCGGCTCCTCCACTATTTTATTTTGGAGGCTTTCTGTAACAAGGGCTGGAAAACTATAGAGCCTGCTCTTTCCCCTCCATTACCATGTCCTTTTTACTATCTAGCTGGCAGCACAGACTCAGGGTTGCCTCCCCCCCCCCCACTTATCGCTTTCACCAGGCAGCAAGGAAAGGGAATGTCACAGGAAATGGATGACAAATAATGCAGAGAGACGGGGAATGCTTTAACAGTTACCACATTGCCCCTCCGTAGCATTTGTATCGTGTCCATCATAACTCCCATGGTGATATACATGTAATATTTTGACCCCAAAAATGTCAGTTTCCCAAGGCATAGTTCTGCAGTATGATTCTAAAAACAAAAAAAGTCATATATTGCACAAGTTCTTATTGTCTATGGAGGATTTTTTCCAGGGAGGAGGTGGTCAGAAGTAAGCATTTCCCAACCAAATAACCCCAACATTGCAAGGGCATGGAATCCCCTGTCTATTCAACACCTGCAAGGTTTCAAGTGAACACCTGCAAGGTTTCGAGCACTCTTCGTCAGACGATAAGATGGAACGGCAAGCCGTCCTTAATATAGAGAAAGTGGGCAGTGAATGAGTCTGCAATGTGTCATTCCATCCTATTGTCTGATGAAGTGTGCTTTTAGCACACGGAAGCTTCCATTCTGAATAAAACTTTGTTAGTCTGAAAGGTGATACTTGACTCCTGCTTCGTTCTATTGCTTCAGACCAACATGGCTGCCCACCTAGATCTATCTCAAGAGAACTAGATCAAGGGTTCCAGTTCTGTGGGCCATAAAACAGGGTACACCCAGCCAATGCTCGCTCTAAGCTGTGGAGCCTTGTGAGCAAAAACTCTGCGAGCTACTGGCATTAAAGTTGTGAGCTCCTGCATAGATTTTAGTTTGCTCTGGGGTCCTTTTTCCTGAGCTAAGACAAAAACTGTGAGCTAGCTCACGCTAACTCAGCTTAGAGGGAACACTGAACCCAGACATCTTACTTTCAGAGGGAGAAAGGACTGTGCCCCACAGGTGAGGGAGGGAAGGAGAGCAGCAGTCCCCTGCAGCTGTTTTTTTTTTTTTTTAAGGTTCTGGTTGGAAATTAGAACTGGCATTATTCAGGAAATCAGTGGAATCAAAGAAAAAGATGAGCACATGATGGTTTGCTGGTAAGTACCCAAACTAAAACAACAACAACACAGAGATTAGTTCTGGATTTTTCAGGCTGTATGGCCATGATCTTGGCATTGTAGAACCTGACATTTTGCCAGCAGCTGTGACTGGCATCCTCAGAGGTATAACACAGAAGGCTAGAGTTCTCTCTGTGTCAAAGTGAGAAGAAGATAGTAGGCAGGTAATTTATATATAAGGAAGGTGGAGTAGGACTGAGTCATTATCTTGTAGGAGTTTTCCAGGAGCTTTCCTGAGAAGGTTCTTTTGCATGAGAGCCAGTTTGGTGTGATGGTTAAGTGTGCAGACTCTTATCTGGGAGAACCGGGTTTGATTCCCCACTCCTCCACTTGCACCTGCTAGCATAGCCTTGGGTCAGCTATAGCTCTGACAGAGGTTGTCCTTGAAAGGGCAGCTGCTGTGAGAGCCCTCTCAGCTCCACCCTCCTCACAGGGTGTCTGTTGTGGGGGGGAGAAGATATGGGAGATTGTAAGCCACTGAGTCTCTGATTCAGAGAGAAGGGCGGGGTATAAATCTGCAATTCTTCTTCTTCATATGGCTTGACTGTTGAAATTCTAATCTTATCGGTAGTGCTGTCATAAGATGTAGAGCATTTTGTGTTTTTCAGGACTGGAAACCATGCCCTATTCATTTTTAAACTCCCTTCCTGTTGAAATTGTGTTTATATTTATGGATTTCAGTGGCTTCCTTTTGTAATCTGACATGGTAATTGGATGTGTTGTCCAGCATTACAGTGCCCTGGAATAAGAACCTGTGTGTCCTGTTTGAGTTAGGTTATGTTCAGCCACTGCTGATTTTTCAAGTTGGCCAAGACTGCAGAGTCATTCATGTTCTTTATACTTGTCTGGATGCTATGTTGTGTGGTCCCAATGTAAACCTGTCCACAACTGCAGGGTATGTGGGATACTCCTGCAGAAATGAAGGGATTTCTTCTGTTTTTTGCTGATCGTGGTATCTTTTGCATTTTTCTGGTAAGTCTGAATGCTGTTTGTAGGATGAATAAAATGAATAGTAGACCTGATTAGGATGACCTGATTATATACCGTTTTCGCACACAGCTTACCACGCAGTCACAATCCTTTTTCCCTCCACAGCGTCTGGTCAGATTTCCCACCATCTGTGCCGGAGTTACAGGAAGTGCCGCGGCTTTTGCGTAGCAAACGTAAACCGCTAAAACCCAGTTTACGTTTGCTACGCAGAAGCTGCGGCACTTCCTGTAACTCTGGCACAGATGGTGGGAAATCCGACCAGACGCTGCGGAGGGAACAGGATTGTGACTGCGAGGTAAGCTGTGTGCGAAAATGGTAATTGAGATTTGGGAAAATCAGAGAACAAAAATCTCTCACAATTGGATTTCAGCTGCATTTAAATGTGGGAAAGGTATTGCTGCTAATTGACCTTTTTGATTTGTACTTTATTATATGTGTTTTACTGCTTTTAAAAATGAGCTTTTTTCTTTTAAAAAATTCTGTTTCAGGACACAGACACACATAAACAAAGAAATGAGAAGCCAGAGCAGAGCAAATTTCCTGCATTTTGTCTTACTCTTAGGCTGATAACAGACAGACAGTTTGGGGTGGATGGGAGGTCTCAAATTGGGCCAGTTCAAAAAGAAGCTTTCCAAAGCATTCAAATGCTCTCCTGCAAGCCGTTCCCACCCCATCCACTGGGCGACTTGGCACCATCCCCCGTAGCTTGATTTGGGCTTCTTTTCTTTCAATTCATTTTTTTGTGTCATGCGCATGTGTGTTCATGCACCCATGTGCCTATGCGCTTGAAAGCAATATCCTGCCCAGCAGGGTAGAGTGGAGCATAAATTGAAAAATTACATTAAATTAATTATTTAAAAGTTTGGAAGCAGCTTGGGGCAGCTTGGCAGGTTCACACTGCCAAGGCGCCTTGCTTGCGAGCTTCCGTGTCCAGACGTCAAAGAGGTGACTGGCGTGTGGCTCAGAAATTTGCTCCCACTTCGAACGTGGTAGCTTTTTGAGTTGCTCTGAGGATGCTGGAGAGTGGGCTGAGTATGGGATGGGGGCAGGCAGCAGAAACGCTTGTTTGGACGGATTTTTCAAGTCGGTTTCTGAGGCGTCTCCGGGTCACAAACCGCCTGCCTGTAATCAGCCTTAGAAAACTTCTTGGAGAAGTGGCGAATCCTTTTTTCTTATGTTATTCTGTGAGGGTCCATGTTTAGCAGGTAGTGAAACATAGATAAGCTATTGACTCAATATAGATGTGAACCATCAAGTACCTGCCCTAGTGGTTCATCCTAATTTCATACAGATAAAAGTGTCTTTTAAAAATGCAGCCAAAAAAGAAAAGAAAAGAGAGTTAAGATTTCTCCTGTTACATGACAGGAGATTTTCTTCATCAAAAGAAGGATGAAAGGAAGAGCCTGCTAGATCAAAAGAAAGGTCCATCTACTCCAGCTTCCTTTCTCCGATGGTCAGCTGGCTTTCAGGAAACCCACAAGCAGGCTAGAAAGATAACATTTGTGTGACCTTTCTTCAGAAGCATACTCCTGAAGTTAGAGGATCCATTTAGCTGTCATGGCTAACTGTCGTAATTATAGCACATCATAGGAAGATCAACTTATATATGAACATATATGAAGCTGCCCTATACTGTCCATCAAAGTCAGTATTGTTTACTCAGACTGGCAGCGGCTCGCCAGGGTCTCAAGCTGAGGTTTTTCATGCCTACTTGCCTGGACCCTTTTTAGCTGGAGATGCCGGGGATTGAACCTGGGACCTTCTGCTTACCAAGCGGATGCTCTACCGCTGAGCCACCGTTCCTCCCTTTATTTTAGCTATCATGAATCCAGGGGTGGAATTCTAGCAGGAACGTCTTTGCATATTAGGCCACACCTCCTGATGTAGCCAATCCTCCAAGAGCTTACAAAAAAGAACCTTATAAGCTCTTGAAGGATTGGCTACATCACAGGTGTGTGTCCTAATATGCAAAGGAGCTCCTGCTAGAATTCCACCCCTGCACGAATCTACTGTTCAGGACTTCCGTTGGGAAAACCAGAGTAATGGAAACAAAGTTTTCTTTATCCACCTTTTCAATAATTTCACAGTGCACCCTTCTTAAAGTGAAATCCTCGGTAGACTTACCCTTTTTTTTTGGAATTCCGTCTATTCATCTCTTTTTCTCACAACCAAACCATTCATGTAGCACATGGTTTCATTATCCAACCTAGCATGGACATTCTTATCCATCTGGCATAAAATACCGTTTCCCAGACTGCTTTTGCCAAGCCATTTTCAGAGATTTGGGCCTCAGTAGCATACAACCCCACTCTACAATCCAGACTGACCTCTTGGCCAAGATGTCTTGTTTTCCTCCTATTTGTGCTGCACGCTCAGCTCAGCCACATTCTTTCTGCTAGGTCACTGCAGCCTCTCATTATGTGACCTTTCACCTTATGCTCCATCTATATTTCCTAGACCCTATTAAGGGGTCGGATGCTCCATTTTCCAAATCTACAGCCGATAAGATAAATGCAGTCGTAAGTGGACTTGGATTGAAACCCAAGCTTGCCGGCTCAAGACCCCATGTTGTGTAGATGCGCTCGCTTTCCATATTAGGAATAATTACAGTGGGGTTGGTTTCGAATATGTAGTCTTTTTAGGAATTATTTCCTGAGAGAGAGAGAGCTTGCCGAGGTACCATCATTCGTTTACTGCATTAATGAATCTGGACAAATGAGCCTGGATCAACCTTCCAAGAATTTTATTTATGCATTGGTCTCTTATAAATATTTGGACCATCTGTTTAGTGAGTTTAAATAAACATGACGCTCCAGTAAACTAATAAAATGAAAAGACGGATGGGGGTCATTATCTTCATTTGTTTGAATTGCCGTACTCATTCTGAAAATTTGTTTTCGTACTAATCTCTGTTTCAGTAGCCATTCTAAGGCTGATTCCGCACTCACGTTTCTCTGGGGCAGGCCTTCGTTTTTGGGCGGAGCAAACTGGCGATTTCGCACCAGTTGCTCCACGCCTCCATTTTGCACGGGGCCAACCTGCCATATGCCCCACTGCAGTGTAAATCTGTTCAAGTTTACTCTGCGGCAGGCCCAATTGCAGGTTTGCCCGGCACAAAATGCCGACGCGGAGCAACTGGTGCGAAATTGCCAGCTTGCTCCGCCCAGAAACGGAAGCCTGCCCCGGAGAAAGGCGAGTGCGGAATCAGTCTAAAATACATAGCCTATGCCATCTGTCTGCTTTGCTTTGCGTTGGATTATGCATTTGAATCCACATCTCCACCCATTCTTTGGCAAAACTAGTCGTACTTAGGCCCATCACGCTTGCACACGTTACTCTAGATTTTCATAGCAGTTGTGTTGTGAAGCTTGGATTTGGATTCTGGATTTTTATTCTTCAGAAAACTGGATCATTTTTTCTTCATATGTATCAAAAGAATCATACTTTCCCTAATTGGGGTGGGGACTACTCCTGATGTGGTCATGGGTGGCAACAAAAGGTTGATTTTTTAATTTTTTTTTGTATTTTCACTGATGCCATAGCGCAGCTGCACAGTAATGCTAAGAGCACAAACCATGTAATATTTTCATTAGAGCTAACTGGGCCTGCCATAAATGGAGTACTAGTAGGCAGGGGTGGAATTCTAACAGGAGCTCCTTTGCATATTAGACCACACCTCCTGATGTAGCCAATCCTCCAAGAACTTACAAGGCTCTTTTTTGTAAGCTTTTGAAGGATTGGCTACATCAGGGGTGTGTGGCCTAATATGCAAAGGAGCTCCTGCTAGAATTCCACCCCTGCTAGTAGGTTTGGGACCAGAACCATGGTAGAGATAATGGAATGCGTATATGGGAGCCATGTACTGACGACCCATTGAAAGTAGAGTCTGAAAGCCCGCCAGGAAGGAAGATGGCACCATCCAGCCTAATGGTGAGTTTTTCTTGCACGCACAACTGTCCCCATAGAGAAGAGAGGTCTTGGTCCTTGCATTTAAAATCAGCTTGTTTATTAAAAGTAATACTCACAATTTTCAGTGGATTATTCAGTGTGTCTTGTTGGCTGGTTCCAGACCGGCAGTGTAAGGTGACCCAGGGATGGCTCGGAAACAGATCAGAAAAGCACAGCCAAATGCGCAGATCTGTCTCCCGCCCCAGTCCCGTACTCACCCCGTCCTCCGGCATCCTCAAAGTGGCTCAAAAAGCTACCACTTTCAAAGTGGTAGGAAATTTCTGAGCTGCACACCATTTGCCTCTTTGGTGTCTGGACACGGAAGCACACGAGTGAGGCAGACTGGTGGTGGGAACCCACCAATCCTCTCTAGGCGCCCACCAGTATTCTTCTTCTTCTTCTTCTTCTTCTTCTTCTTTTTTTAAAAAAAACCTGCCTAGAGCGCATGTGCGCATGAGTGCATATGTGCGTGACCACTAAAAACATGTGGAAAAAAGAAACCCAAACTGTGCCAAGGGAATGGTCATTACAGCCCTATGTGGCCGAGGACCTGCCTACCTTAGGGACCGCCTCTCTCCACACGTTCCCCAGAGAGCACTAAGATCTAGCTCCCAAAGCCTTTTAAGGATCCCTGGACCAAAGGAGGCCAAATTGAAAGTAACGAGGGAGCAGGCCTTCTCTATAATGGCCCCCCCACTGGTGGAATCAACTACCGGAGGAAGTGCGAGCCCTGCGGGACTTTAAACAGTTCCGCAGGGCTTGCAAAACCACCCTCTTTCTGCAAGCTTATAAGGAACCCTTAAAGCGATATCTAGCCATCGGAACACATCTATTGAATATAGCACCTTAATTTATTGTAGTTTTAAATTTTTATGTAACTGTTTTTAAATGTATTTATTAACTGTATTTTAAAGTTGTTTTGTGTAAGATCATGGTGCATACCATGTCCTGTTAGCCGCCCTGAGCCTGCTTCGGCGGGGAGGGCGGGATACAAATAAAATTTATTATTATTATTATTATTATTATTATTATTATTATTATTATTATTATTATTATTATTATTATTATTATTAAAGCCATCTGACCACCACAGAGTGCCTCCCATGTGGGATACAGGTGCTTAGTGGGGGAGTGTATGGATGGGCTTCCATTTTTAGCAGGTCCTCCCATGAGCCCCAAGATGGCGGTCTGGAACCAGCCATTATTTCAGTATCATCAATAAGCAATTTTAAAAACCCAGTACAAAATAGCCTTTTTTATTTTGAGTGCAATTCCTTAACTGAAGTCACCAAACAGCTCTCATTCATTATGAAGAAGAAGAAGATATTGGATTGATATCTCACCCTCAACTCCAAATCTCAGAGCGGCTCACAATCTCCTTTATCTCCCCCCCCCCTCCACAACAGACATCCTGTGAGGTGGGTGGGGCTGGAGAGGGCTCTCACAGCAGCTGCCCTTTCAAGGACAACCTCTGCCAGAGTTATGGCTGACCCAAGGCCATTCCAGCAAGTGCAAATGGAGGAGTGGGGAATCAAACCCAGTTCTCCCAGATAAGAATCTGTGCACTTAACCACTACACCAAACTGGTGGAGAAGATGGTAGTACGGCTATACTGTTGTAAGGCTATACAGCTGTAAAGTTGTATAGTGGCCCATTCCATATGTCAGCGGCTGATCCTTCGGAAAATACAGAATCATAGACATTTTTAACATATCTATGGGGAAATTCCCATCTTAGCCAGAGGCAGTGACTGGCTGATTTAGTTCATCAAGAATGTGTGTTGACAGGCTGTGCAAATTTTGCAGCCTTATCTGTGAATATTCTTAGATCATCTAACGCCCTTCTTTGAAAAGATATCATCTAAGCTCTTTTTTTGGATTCTTTTTTTCTTCCATTGGGGAATTCTTCCGTGTTGACTGAATCAATAATGCTCTCCGGTAGTGAAAAAATTGAATACTGTTATTGGCAAGTCAGCTGCACAGTTGCCTGCGAACTCCAATATCGATGCCATCTGGTCGCTGCAATGTGCTGAAATTTAAATTATCAGGTATTCCCAACATCCTTTCTTTGGAGAGCCTGATCTTTGACAACAGAATTAAATTTATTACCTGCAAAAAGCAAGTTCCATCGCACAACTCTCCAGCATCTTCAGCGGAGAGAAAGGTGCAAGATCTTCTTTCTACAAGGCACAAAGCAACGCTTGTTGAACTGCCAGCTTGAGCCCAGTTTATTTATTTATATCCCACTTTTTTATTTTACTACTACTACCACCACCACCACCACCATCACCACTACTACAACTACTACAGCCCATTGTAGGAAGAAATTGGGAGGGTGATGAATGTGTAGGTGGCAGGAAGGAAGGAAGATAAACAGAATGAAAGAAAAAGAAAGAAGAAGAAGAAGAAGAAGATGAAGAAGAAGATGAAGAAGAAGAAGAAGAAGAAGATATTGGATTTATATCCTGCCCTCCACTCCAAAGAGTCTCAGAGCGGTTCACAATCTCCTTTACCTTCCTCCCCCACAACAAACACCCTGTGAGGTGGGTGGGGCTGGAGAGGGCTCTCACAGCAGCTGCCCTTTCAAGGACAACCTCTGCCAGAGCTATGGCTGACCCAAGGCCATTCCAGCAGCTGCAGGTGGAGGAGTGGGAAATCAAACCTGGTTCTCCCAGATAAGAGTCCGCACACTTAACCACTACACCAAACTTGAGAGAGACAGAGAAAGAATACATGCCACCCTGGTAGTGGTTGTGCCACCACGGTCCTGAGGTACATGAGCACCTCTCTACATGGTTGCCCGTTGATATGATTGGTTGGAGAAAGCCGCAACCATGCCAGAAAACCATTGAGATGTTTCCAAGATGTGAGCATAAATCACAGGTGTCCTTATTCATAGTCATAGGATAACCATATGCTGGTGATTTACCTGTGAAGTCTGAGGTAGCAGAAGCAGCCGCAGCACCAGAATAAGTAAGTCATCTCGGCCTTTATCAATGTTAAGTAGGGAAGGCAATAAGCACAACCGGGGTAATTTTGTAGAAAGAGAGGTGCCGGAGCTCATTAGCACAACTCATTTGCATAAGCCACACACCCCTGACATCACCAGAAGGTGTGCTAAATTATATCCGCTCAGCATCTACTTTCAAATGCTTCTTGAATTATAATTGTCACAATAAAACTTTACTCCCATCCTACTTTTTAAATGACTTTCTCCTATGTGGCCACAGGGGCCTGAGGAAGACTTCCACCTGTCTGTTTGATATGTTTTGGATGTTTTCCCATTTTTTGTGAGGGAAAATATTGGAAAGTTTGCCAAAACTTAGAGTTCACAAAATTCTCACAGGGGTTTTGAACAATATATAGAGAGGTTTACTTAAGTTTCCCCCATAATCTGAGGAAGGGCTTAAATGTGCTTTGAGTATTATTCCGAGTTATGTATAAGATAAAAGTCATCCAAGATTTCAAAGAAATCTGAAGTGTTGTATTTATCTTTAATTATTCTAATTTGGTTCATTAATTTTTCAGCCATCGCTATCTGCAATAACTTAGTATACCAAGGCTGTAATGGTAGTAATTCTATGGATTTCCAACTTGTGGGCTGCCATTAACATGAACACTACCAATCCTTTAAATGTCACATTTTCATTTTGTTTCTCCCATATTGTTAATAAAGCCAAAACTGGTGTGACACAAATGGTTTTATGTGTGATGATATTATTATTATTTCCTTCCTTCCTTCCTTCCTTCCTTCCTTCCTTCCTTCCTTCCTTCCTTCCTTCCTTCCTTCCTTCCTTCCTTCCTTCCTTCCTTCCTTCCTTCCTTCCTTCCTTCCTTCCTTCCTTCCTTCCTTCCTCCCTCCCTCCCTCCCTCCCTCCCTCCCTCCCTCCCTTCCTTCCTTCCTTCCTTCCTTCCTTCCTTCCTTCCTTCCTTCCTTCCTTCCTTCCTTCCTTCCTTCCTTCCTTTTCTTCTTCTTTGCCCAATCCCAGCTTGCACCAGGCTCTGGGCAATGTACAACAGGGTTATGATACATAAAAACACATTCTGGCTAAGGTCTGGTTAATCCATGGGTTTCAAAGGAACATAGGCATGGCAACTATTCTCATGCATAAACTATGATGTGTCTTCTCTGATTTGTAAAAGTTTTGTTTTCACTATAGTGTGTTTCGAGGTTGATATCGTTCTAGTTCTAAACCATGATGTCTTATAGTATAAACTCTAAATGACAACTATGCAATTCTGTAGTCACTTGGTATGAATTCTGGATTTTATGTGTCAGTGACATATTACAAAGATAAAGATAGTCCCGTGTGCAAGCACCGTCGTTGCATTACAAATCTATTAATTTGAACAGATGAATTGGTCACCAAAAAGAGAGCTTATTGCTTGTTCTTCTAAGCACAGAGTTATTTCCTGAACTGCCACGTGAAATAATAATCCAGTGTGGTTTCTTTGCTAGAGATGATGTTCCTTCCCTATGTTCCTTCTACAGAGAAGATTGAAAGAGAACCAAAGTCTCCGGAGAAGAAACACATTCAATCTGTGAAACTTTTGAAAAGTCCAACTCCTTGGCAATGTGGTATTGTTCTCCTCTCTTGATTTATTAGCCTTTTGTCCAGCCTTGACTGAAATGAGTTGTCAGGGGACTAGTGTTTTGCTTCTGAGATTATTTCATGGTCTAATAAATGTAACAGTCAAGAAGCTTTTATTGAAGTACACAACCTTTTCCCTTTCTCGTTGTCATCCCTTCCTTGCACTCTTAAAAAAAATGTACATGGAAGACTTGTTTCAGGAAATAATTTCTTCCTTATGTTCTGCTAGTTCAAACACATATGGAGAATGATCTTTCATGATAGCTTTGACATCCATTCCATTTCTCCCTTGTTTCTTCTCTGCAGTGAATGTCACCTGTATGTCAAATGTCACTAGGTATGCACTTGGGCAGGAAACATGAGCCTCTAGCGCTCCACCCTGGAGAAGACAGATGCTTGGAGAGTGGACTCTGTGGCACTGAATCCCAAAAAGATCTCTGTCTTCCCAGGCTCCACCCCCAAATCTCCGGGTATCTCCCAATCTGGATCTGGCAACCCTACCCCTCCAACCCCTGTTGGTGGTTAGGTCGGGAGAATCTGGCAACCCTATGCACACAAGTGACATGTTTTTTAGAAGAAGTCTGCAGATTTATACCCTGCCCTTCTCTCTGAATCAGAGACTCAGAGCAGCTTTTTGTTGTTGTTGTTGTTCAGTTGCACAGTTGAGTCCAACTCTTTGTGACCCCCATGGACCAAGTCACGTCAGGTCCTCCTGTCTTTTACCATCCTCCGAAGTCTGCTCAAATTTGTGTTAGTTACATCAGTAACGCTGTCCAGCCATCTCATCTTTTGCCATCCCCTTCTTCTTTTGCTTTCTGTCTTTCCCAGCATCAGGATCTTCTCCAGGGAGTGCTCCCTTCTCCATGGGTGGCCAAAGTATTTGAGCTTCAGCTTCAGCATCTGACCTTCCAGGGAACAGTCAGGGTTGATTTCCCTTAGGACTGTCAGAGCAGCTTACAATCTCCTATACCTTCTCCTCCCGCAACAGTCACCCTATGAGGTAGGTGGGGCTGAGAGGTCTCTCACAGCAGCTGCTCTTTCAAGGACAACTCCTGCGAGAGCTGTGGCTAACCCAGCAGCTGCAAGTGGAGGAGTGGGGAATCAAACTTGGTTCTCCCAGATAAGAGCCTGCACACTTAACCACTATACCAAACTGGCTCTGAATGCCAAGGGGCATAAGCCAGACCGGGTGTCTTAAGACCCAAGGTCTTAAGGAGGTGTGAGAATATTTTTTTCCCATTAAAATGCTGTTCATAGATTACTAAACTTGGCGAACAGCTTATTGTGGGAAAGGAAAGGATGGGCCAGAACGTGTGAAGTACGTCTCTTACAGCTGCACACTTTGAGGGAATATCGGTAAAGACAGGCAAGAGGCTACTTATGGAAGCTTGTCTGTGAGAAGGACTTTTTGTGTAGCAGGAACTCCTTTGCATATTAGGCCACACCCACCCAATGCAGCAATCTTCCTGAAGCTTACAGTTGGCCCTGTACAAAGAACCCTGTAAGCTCTTGGAGGATTGGCTACATCGGAGGGGTGTGGCCTAATATGCAAAGGAGTTCCTTCTACCAAAAACCCCCTCTCTGTGAGCATTTATGGATAAGTTTGCTAACTCTGGAAATATCTGGAAATTTGGGAGAAAAGAGCTTAGAGATGGTGAGGTTTGGATAGGCTTGCCAGTCTCCAGGCAGTGGGTAGAGACCTAGAATTACAACGGGTCTCCAAGTGACTCAGATCAGTTCCCTGGAGAAAATGATGGATTTCATGGTACCAGGGTTGCAAGCAGCAGTCTTTACCGACTCTGGGGTGATGTTACTTTCACAACGTTTTCACGGCAAACTTTTTACGGGGTGGTTTGCCATTGCTAAAAAGAGCCCCGTGGCGCAGAGTGTTAAAGCTGCAATCCTGCAGTCGTAAGCTCTGCTCATGACCTGAGTTCGATTCCCAGCAGAAGCTGGGTTTTCAGGTAGCTGGCTCCAGGTCGATTCAGCCTTCCATCCTTCCGAGGTTGGTAAAATGAGGACCCAGCTTGCTGGGGGGGGGGGGAAGTGTAGATGACTGGGGAAGGCAATGGCAAACCACCCCGTAAAAAGTCTGCCGTGAAAACGTTGTGAAAGCAACGTCACCCCAGAGTCGGAAACAACTGCTGCTTGCACAGGGAACCTTTCCTTTCCTTTTGCCGTTGCCTTCCCCAGTCGTTTACACTTTCCCCCCTGCAAGCTTGGTACTCATTTTACCGACCTCCGAAAGATGAAAGGCTGAGTCAACTTTGAACAGGCTACCTGAACCCAGTTTCTGCCGGGCTCAAACTCAGGTCGTGAGCAGAGCTTGGACTGCAGTACTGCAGCTTATCACTCTGCACCACAGAGGTTACAGGGCTCTTAGTACAGGGCCTACTGTAAGCTCCAGGAGGACTGGCTACATCAAGGATGTGTGGCCTAAAATACAAAGGAGTTCTTGCTACAAGAAAAGCCCTGATGAGATGGATCGTAAGTTAAGGGGTGTTTCCCCTCTACCTTGTGCAAGCAGAACATAAGAACATAAGAGAAGCCATGTTGGATCAGGCCAATGGCCCATCCAGTCCAACACTCTGTGTCACACAGTGGCCAAAATATATATTTATATATATATATATATATATATATATATATATATATATACACACACACACACACACACACACACACACACACACACACACTGTGGCTAATAGCCACTGATGAACCTCTGTTCCATATTTTTATCCAATCCCCTCTTGAAGCTGGCTATGCTTGTAGCCGCCACCACTTCCTGTGGCAGTGAATTCCACATGGAAGAAGTACTTCCTTTTATCCGTTTTAAGCTGACTGCTCAGCAATTTCATCGAATGCCCACGAGTTCTTGTATTATGAGAAAGGGAGAAAAGGACTTCTTTCTCTACTTTCTCCATCCCATACATTATCTTGAAAACTTCTATCATGTCACCCCGCAGGTGACGTTTCTCCAAGCTAAAGAGCCCCAAGCGTTTCAACCTTTCTTCATAGGGAAAGTGTTCCAACCCTTTAATCATTCTAGTTGCCCTTTTCTGGACTTTCTCCAATGCTATAATATCCTTTTTGAGGTGCGGCGACCAGAACTGCACACAGTACTCCAAATGAGACCGCAGCATCGATTTATACAGGGGCATTATGATACTGGCTGATTTGTTTTCAATTCCCTTCCTAATAATTCCCAGCATGGCGTTGACCTTTTTTTATTGCTATCGCACACTGTCTTGACATTTTCAGTGAGTTATCTATGACCCCAAGATCTCTCTTGCTCAGTCTCTGCCAGTTCACACCCCATCAACTTGTATTTGTAGCTGGGATTCTTGGCCCCAATGTGCATTACTTTGCACTTGGCCACATTGAACCTCATCTGCCATGTTGACGCCCACTCACCCAGCCTCAACAGATCGCTTTGGAGTTCCTCACAATCCTCTCTAGTTCTCTCCACCCTGAACAATTTAGTGTCATCCGCAAACTTGGCCACTTCACTGCTCACTCCCAACTCCAAATCATTTATGAACAAGTTAAATAGCATGGGACCCAGTACTGAGCCCTGTGGCACCCCACTGCTTACCGTCCTCCACTGCGAAGACTGCCCATTTATACTCACTCTCTGCTTCCTATTAATCAGCCAATTTTTGATCCACAAGAGGACCTGTTTTTTTACTCCATGACTCTTGAGCTTTCTAAGAAGCCTTTGATGAGGAACTTTATCAAAAGCTTTCTGGAAGTCAAGGTAAAAAACATCTATTGGGTCTCCTTTGTCCACATGTTTGTTCACCCCCTCAAAGAAATGTAACAGGTTAGTGAGGCAAGATCTTCCCTTACAGAACCCATGCTGAGTCTTCCTCAATAGCCCGGGTTCATCAATTTGCCTTCTCATTCTGTCCTTGATAATGGTTTCTACCAACTCTACCAGTATTGAAGTCAGACTGACTGGCCTGTAATTTCCCGGATCTCCTCTGGAACCCTTTTAAAAGATGGGGGTGACATTTGCTACCTTCCAGTCCTCAGGAACGGAGGTAGATTTCAATGAAAGATTACAGATTTTTGTCAGAAGATCCACAAGTTCAACTTTGAGTACTTTCAGAACTCTTGGATGTATGCCATCCGGACCTGGTGACTTATTAGTTTTTAATTTGTCTATCAGTTGTAGGATCTCCTCTTTTGTCACCTCACTCTGACTCAGGTCTTTCAACACCCCTTCCAAAATTAGTGGTTCTGGAGCGGGCAAACACTTTTCATCTTCCACAGTGAAGACGGAGGCAAAAAATGCATTCAGCTTCTCAGCCATTTCCCTATCCTCCTTCAGTAATCCTTTGACCCCTTGGTCATCCAAGGGCCCCACTGCCTCCCTGGCTCATTTCCTGCTTCTAATATATTTGAAGAAATTTTTATTGTTGGTCTTTATGTTTTTTGCAATATGCTCCTCATAGTCCCTTTTTGCCTGCCTGATCACAGTCTTGCATTTGATTTGCCACAGCCTGTGTTCCCTTTTATTAATCTCATTTGGACTGGTTTGCCACCGCTTAAAGGAGTCCTTCTTACCTTTTACAGCTTCCATTACTTTGTTTGTTAACCATGCAGGCCTTTTCTTATACCTGTTTGTGCCTTTCCTAACTTGTGGTATATATTTTATCTGAGCTTCTAGGATTGTAGTTTTAAATAGCCTCCAAGCTTCCCCAAGGGTTTTGACCATATTTACCTTTCCTTTCAGTTTCCTCTTCACATGCCTCCTCATCTCAGAGAATTTGCCCCTTTTAAAGTTAAATGTGGTTGTGCTGATCTTTTGGGGCAACTCCCTATTTATACAAATGGTGAAATCAATAACGTTATGGTCACTGCTCCCAAGCGGTGCGATCACTTTTACATCTCTCACCAAGTCTTGGACATTACTTAGTACCAAATCCAGGATCGCCCCACCCCTGGTAGGTTCTGAGACCATCTACTTCATAGCACAGTCATTGAGAGCCTCAAGAAACTCAATCTCTTTCTCTCGACCAGAACACATATTGATCCAATCAATCTGTGGGTAGTTAAAATCACCTATTACGACACAGTTTTTACATTTAGCCGCTATCATTAATCCTTCCATCATATTATAATCATCCTCTATCTTTTGATTTGGTGAGCAATAACAAACTCCCATAGTTAAATTTCCTTTTGGGCCCTCTTTTTCAACCCAAAGCATTTCTAGAAGGGAATCTAATTCTTTGACCTCAGTCTTACTGGACCGTATATTCTCTGTGACATACAGAGCCACCGCACCTCCAACCCTTTCCTCCTTATCCTTCTGATATAACTTATATCCAGGAATCACCGTGTCCCACTGATTCTCCTCATTCCACCAAATTTCTGAAATTCCCACAATGTCTATGTTTTCTCCCAACACTAAACATTCCAACTCTTCGAACACTTCTAGCATTTGTATACAAACATGTATAATTTCCCAGGCAAGCTAGGCCCGCAACCTTCCTCCTGCCACCTCGAGACCTTGACAGACAGTCCATACTGTTTGTCACCATCACAGTGGACAACTCTGATCCATTACCCGGTAGAAAAGTAACAGCTAACCCTTCATCTTTTTGAGATGAGTCCTCCCGAACTTGAGACATTTCATCTCCTGTCGGCTTTCCCCCAAGATTTAGTTTAAAAACTGCTCTGCCACCTTTTTGATTTTAAGCGCCAGCAGCCTGGTTCCATCTGAGGACAAGTGGAGACCGTCTCTTTTGTACAGCTCCCGCTTGTTCCAGAAAGCATCCCAGTGCCTAACAAACTTAAACCCTTCCTCCTTACACCATCATCTCATCCACACATTGAGACTTCTAATTTGTGCCTGTCTCTCCTGCCCTGCACATGGAACAGGTAGCACTTCCGAGAAGGCTACCTTGGAGGTCCTGGCCTTAAGTCTCCTGCCTAGCAGCCTAATTTTTTCCTCCAGGACCTCACGACTGCATTTCCCCACATCGTTGGTGCCAACATGCACCACAACCACTGGCTCCTCCCCAGCACTGTCTATCAGCCTATCTACTACACGTGTAATTTCTACCTTTGCACCAGGCAGGCAAGTCACCACACGGAAGATACAATGGAGATAATTTAGTCCAAGCCCTTTTCAACAATTGGAAAAGCTGCTTCTGCTTGTGCTTACCCAAGTGGAAAAGGACCCAAGGATACAGGCCAACAAAAACATTTTACATAAATTTGCTTTTAAAGCGTAGCGGTTTGGGGCCTTGCTGTATCCTTTGGAAAATGCAAAAGGACGGAAGCTTTCCCAGGGTCATAGAATCATAGAATTATAGAGTTGGAAGGGACCTCCAGGGCCATCCAATCCAGACCCCCGCACAATGCAGGAAACTCACAAGCACCTCCCCCTAAATTCACAGGATCTTCATTGCTGTCAGATGGTCATCTAGCCTCTGTTTAAAAACCTCCAAGGAAGGAGAGCCCACCGCCTCCAGAGGAATCCTGTTCCACTGAGGAATCGCTCTAACGGTCAGGAAGTTCTTCATAATGTTGAGCCAGAAACTCTTTTGATTTAATTTCAACCCATTGATTCTGGTTCTACCTTCCGGGGCCACCGAAAACAATTCCACACCATCCTCTATATGACAGCCCTTCAAGTACTTGAAGATGGTGATCATATCACCTCTCAGCCACCTCCTCTCCAGGCTAAACATCCCCAGCTCCATCAACCTTTCCTCATAGGACTTGGTCTCCAGACCCCTCACCATCTTCGTCGCCCTCCTCTGGACCCATTCCAGCTTGTTTATATCCTTCTTAAAATGTGGTGCCCAAAACTGAACACAATTCTCAAGGTGAGGTCTTACCAGAGCAGAATAAAGCGATACCATCACATCACGTGATCTGGACACTCTACTTCTGTTGATACAGCCTAAAATTGCATTTGCCTTTTTAGCCACCGCATCACTAGTGGGACTTCTGTAGGTGATTGCAAAGGGGGCTGACTGTTGTGCTGCAAACTGGCAAGGGAGAAGGACATGACAGCAAGTGAAAACCTGGTCATCAAAATGGAGTTCTTGGATTGCTAAACTTTGAGAACTGCTGACTTATGAGGCAAAAATAATAAAAAGGCAAGCTACCCTCTGTCGCAATCTCCGCATTTTGCTTACTGCTTACCAAACAGTACCCCTATAAGTCAAAACACGAAAACTGGCTTCAAGTTGGGATCCTTGCCTGCCTGAAACTCTCACTTCACCAGATGAGAACCATTTGTACAAACAAGAATGTAAGCTATACAAGTGAGCTGTTCCCTTAGCATGGGTTCCTGATAAAGATACAGGCAGCCAGCGGAAGTGGCAGATGAAACACGAACAGAGCCTTGGACTCGTGTAGCCACACCTGTTGGATGAAGGACTGCTAAAAAGGTAATGGTAGCCCCCTGTGCAAGCACCAGTCGTTTTTGACTCTGGGGTGACGTTGCTTTCACAAGGTTTTCATGGCAGACTTTTTACGGGGTGGTTTGCCATTGCCTTCCCCAGTCATCTACATGTTCCCCCCAGCAAGCTGGGTCCTCGTTTTACCGACCTTAGAAGGATGGAAGGCTGAGTCAAACCTGGAGCCGGCTACCTGAACCAGCTTCCGCTGGGATCGAACTCAGGTCATGAGCAGAGGGCTCCGACTGCTGTACTGCAGCTTTACTACTCTGCTCCACGGGGCTCTGAAGGACTGCTACCGCTACATTATTTGAATATATGGTATTCCTGCGTCTTTCAGCAAGGAAGTTTACAGACAGCAGGATATATTACCAATCAATCACAGCATTGAGATAATTTCTCCGGAACTAGAGAAATAATCGCTGAGCTTTGAGCTCCGTTGAGCCATTTTGATTTTTGTTTGATGATCGCCTTTGCTTAGTTCTAATGACTTGGCTATATAAAGTGTTTATGTGCATTTGCTTCAAAGCTTGTTAACTTCAAAAGCTTGTTATTTTCCTAGCTTTCCCACCTGGGGGTTGGCAACCCTACGGCCTGGTGTGGTGCACACTGGCAAGGGAGAAGGACATGACAGCAAGTGAAAACCTGGTCATCAAAACGGAGTCCTTGGATTGCTTAACTTTGAGAACTGCTGACCTATGAGACAAAAAAATAAAAAAAGCAAGCTACCCTCCGTCACAATCTCAGCGTTTCGCTCACTGCTTACAAAACAGTACCCCTATAAAGTCAAAACACCGAAAATTGGCTTCAAGTTGGGATCCTTCCCCGCCTGAAACTCTCGCTTCACCAGATAGCAAAGATCAAGATTTGAGCATTCAGGGAAATATGCTTCTTAATTCTCAATGAGATTTTAATTACAACAGCCTGGGCTGGGGAATGAATGTCCAAAAGGATTTCTTTGCAAACAAAAGGAGATTTAAAAAAGAAAAGAAAAGAATATAGCAGCTCTAACATTCACCTCTGGGAAATGCATGGCATTGTAAAAATGGTTGTTCTTGGGACTTTTGAAAGATACAACGGAAAAAAAATACTTCAGTTTTCCCTCAGTGCCACGAGCTCTTTCCAGACATCATGACCACATGGACTAGGAATGGGAGATACCCACAACATTCCTGATATACCCCTGGTCCATGTGTTTACTATTTTGTGTGGAGGCCAATGTGAAGTTTGGAGCCAATTTGGTGTAGTGGTTAAGTGTGTACACTCTGATCTGGGAGAGCCAGGTTTGATTCCCCACTCCTCCACTTGTACCTGCTGATGTGACCTTGGGTCAGCCACAAGTTCTCTCACGAAATATGAAAAGCCACCGATCAACAATAATATTCGCACTTCAATGTGTGTACATGTGTATGATTTTAGCGCAACAAGACAAAGCAATAATACAAAAGGAACACAAGGAAAACTGCCCTCCCCCAATCAAATCACTACAGCGTTTCTTTACAGGTAACAACCTTAGCATAGTCTGTAAATGGTGGGAGAAGAGGCTGAGGAAGAACTGAACAAATGAAACCGTGTGGACTCCTTTCTATACGGTTCCTTATTCTTTCCATCACAAACATCACGAGTGGAACTACTAAGGACTCCACCCAATATCACAAAACATTACAAGTTCCCTCAGAGATGTTCTGGTCAAGAGCAGTTCTTGAAAGAGCTCTCTCAACCCCACCTGCCTCACTGGGTGTCTGTTGGGGGGGAGAGGAAGGAACAGAAGATTGTCAGCTGCTCTGAGACTCCATGATTTTAGCACAACAAGACAAAACAATAATATAAAAGGAACACTAGGAAAACTGCCCTCACCCCAATCACATCACTACAGCGTTTCTTTACAGGTAACAACCTTAGCATAGTCTGTAAATGGTGGGAGTAGAGACTGAGGAAGAACTGAACAAACGAAACCGTGTGGACTCCTTTCTATATGGTTCCTTATTCTTTCCATCACAAACGTCAAGAGTGGAACTACTAAGGACTCCAACCCAGTCACAAAACATTACAAGTTCCCTCAGAGCTGTTCTGGTCAAGAGCAGTTCTTGAAAGAGCCCTCTCAACCCCAACTGCCTCACTGGGTGTCTGTTGTGGGGGGAGGAAGGAACAGGAGATTGTCAGCTGCTCTGAGACTCCAAGTGAAGGGCGGGGTATAAATTCAATCTCCTTTTCCTCCTCTTCGTGGACACATACAACTTCAGGAGATACTACAACCTCCCCATTTGCCACTTCCATGTAGCATGCACTGAAGCCGTACTTATATGCAAAATATACGCAATGCCCTTGTTCAGACAACGCAGTGATCACATATATTAGGAGGATCTACATGTGCTTTTGGCAGCATTTATTGGATACATCCAGACTTGGCTCTCCGTGCTGTCACCCACCTCAGGGTCCTCCGTGCGGTGCCCGTGACTCATGGCCCTAGACTGTCTGGCACCCTAGGCAAGGCTAACTTCTGGCACCCTCCCTCCTGCACTGCTAATGTCACCGAGTCACATGGGGGGTGCCCAGTTTGGTTCCCCCAGAAGCCTGGCATCCTAAGCAATTGCCCAGCCCTGCCCATGACTGCCGTGTTGCTCATTGAGACCTATCCTGTTGGCCACTGAGTGTTTTTTAGAAAGCGAATGGTGCAAGGTGGGACTTTTACCCAGCAGGGCTTTGATTGACCACTGGTGTTCTTTTTTTAAGAATTTTCCTTTGGCAGCAGCTGCCACCACAACACAAGGACCTTCACTTTAAAACGATAAGTTTATTTTAAAAGGCATCCAGTTCGGTGTAGTGCTTAAGTGTGTGGACGCTTATCTGGGAGAGCTGGGTTTGATTCCCAACTCCTCTACTTGCACCTGCTGGAATAGCCTTGAATCAGCCAGAGCTCTCTTATCTGGGAGAACCTGGTTTGATTCCCCACTCCTCCACTTGCACCTGCTGGAATGGCCTTGGGTCAGCCAGAGCTCTCTTATCTGGGAGAACCGGGTTTGATTCCCCACTCCTCCACTTGCACCTGCTGGAATGGCCTTGGGTCAGCCAGAGCTCTGGCAGAGGTTGTCCTTGAAAGGGCAGCTGCTACGAGAGCCCTTTTGGCCCCACCCACCTCACAGGGTGTCTTGTGGGGGGAGAAGATATGGGAGATTGTAAGCCGCTCTGAGCCTCTGATTCAGAGAGAAGGGCAGGGTATAAATCTGCAATTCTTCTTCTATTTCTTAAACAGACCTTCTGTCTGAAATGTTGAAGAGTTACTATCGGAGTTATGTCTAAGAAGAAGATATTGGATTTATACCCTGCCCTCCACTCCACATCTCAGAGTCTCAAAGTGGCTTACAATCTCTTTTACATTCCGCTCCCACAACAGACACTCTGTGAGGGAGGTGGGGCTGAGAGAGCACTCACAGAAGCTGCCCTTTCAAGGACAGCTCTGCGAGAGCTATGGCTGTCCCAAGGTCATTCCAGCGGCTGCAAGTGGGGGAGTGGGGAATCAAACCCAGTTCTCCCAGATAAGAGTCTGCACTCCTAACCACTACACCAAACTGACTCTCCCCCTGACATTTTGTGGTTGGTTTTGCCTTCCATGGCAGCCATTTTGTGGTTACTTTCACCTCCTGTGACACCCAGTTTCTGATTGCACCCACCCCCTTGTGTTAGAATTCCAAAGAAGAAGAAGCAGAAGAAGAAAATATTGGATTTATATCCCACCCTATACTCTGAATCTCAGAGTCTCAGAGAGGTCACAATCTCCTTTACCTTCCCCCCCCCACAACAGACACCCTGTGAGGTGGGTGGGGCTGAGAGGGCTCTCACAGCAGCTGCCCTTTCAAGGACAACTCCTACCAGAGCTATGGCTGACCCAAAGCCATTCCAGCAGCTGCAAGTGGAGGAGTGAGGAATCAAACCCGGTTCTCCCAGGTAAGAGTCCGCGCACTTAACTACTACACCAAATTGGCTCTCACAGGTTCAAAAAAGTTGGGTCAAGAGGTTCTGAGGCTTTTCAGTCTCTCACAGGTTCTGAGGTTTTTCAGCCTCTCACAGGTTCAAAAAAGTTGGGTCAAGAAGTTCTGAGGCTTTTCAGTCTCTCATAGGTTCTGAGGTTTTTCAGCCTCTCACAGGTTCAAAAAAGTTGGGTCAAGAGGTTCTGAGGCTTTTCAGCCTCCTTTGCTGTTGGGTCCACTGCCAACTGTTGCGGTGCTGGGAAGGCCAAGGATCTTTTGGTCGCTCATTCTTCATTGTGTGAGAGCCTTCTACCTTCTCCTGACCTTTTATAGCTTACTGACTCGAGAGATGGTGCAACCTCTCTGAATAAACCTTCACCACGTCTGGTTCAGCACAGGTCAAGGGTGTGGCTCAGTGGCACAACATCTGTTGGCATGCAAAAAGTTTTGGGTTCAGTCCCCAGTATCACCAATTAAAAAGATCAGGTAGTAGGCAATGTGGCAGACCTCCGCCTGAAACCACGAAGAGCCGTTTCCAGTCCGAGCAGACAATACTCACCTCGATGGACCGATGGTTTGATACCGTATGAGGCAGTTTCATATACTGATATATGTACATTACTTCTGGTTCAGCAGAAGTCACATATTGTTGCTTTGTCCACATCGGGGCAATGTTGAACAGCTGTTTCAGTCCCTTCAAAATGATCAGAAGTCTATGTACAGGGGATACCGGGAAGTAATTTCCCCCCCCCCCTTTTCTATTTGATCTTGAGTTGTCACTGGAAATTTCACCCAAAGTGACATTCAAAACGCATTTATTTGGGAGTTCCTCCTCAAGCGAAGCATCTGAAGAATTTGGAGAGAAGCCAAATGGTTTCGATAACGTGACTGAAATTTCTCAAGGGGGCAACTGCACGACTCCAGATTTTGTATAAAGCAAAATTCACTGCTAATATCGGCTGTTCTCATGCAAAACATCTGAGTCATTTCGCGGAGAGCTAAAAAGAATTTTTATAAGACTAACGTTAGCCTTGGAATTTCTCAGGAGGGGTCCCTACTTTTATCCATTCTTGGACAGTAATAAATGCCCTTTCCTTAGCAGCTATTTTAAGGTCTTTGTTTCAAATGAATTTCTCCCTACCTATTTCCATATGCAGACATGAGCAATCCGATTCAAGTTTAAAACAGACCTCTGCTGATATGTGGGTGGGGATTATAACAAAGTGCTCTGTCGGCTGGTGATTCCAAAGGCATACACATTTAGTGATGACGTACAATGTTCCATGGATTAGAATACAAAGGGCAATGCTTAAAGACATATTCCTCTCCTCCACCCTACCCCCCCCGACATATTGAATGATTGAAAACACTTTGGTCAGGAGTAGTGGCAGATGTGGTAATTAGTTGATGATTACCCTATTTATCTTTAGCTAATGTTGGCATATCTCTATAAACACCCCTCATTTATTCCGGACCGCAAAGTTGGATTCGTTGCTGCTGTTGGGGGAAAAAAACTTCTTTTCCTGAAAAGTTTGAAATGGAACTAAACAGTCAGTCTTAGCACCACTGACTTTTAAAAGACATTTGACTGACATTGAGTCACATGCGTGAAGTTTGGGCCATGAGACATGAGCGAACAATTTTATTATTTATTTACTTCTCGTCTCCCCTGTTTTATCTTCACAACAGTCTCCTGAGCTAGGTGTGTCTGAGAACATGTGGCTGGTCCAACGTTTCCCAGCAAGCTTTCATGGCAGAGGGGGGATTTAAGCCTAGGTCTCCCTGAGCCAGTTTGGTGTAGTGGCTAAGTGCACGGACTCTTATCTGGGAGAACCGGGTTTGATTCCCCACTTCTCCACATGCACCTGCTCTTGTGACCTTGGGTCAGCCACAAATTCTTTCAAAAGCTGTTCTGCTCAAGAGTAGTTCTAGGAGAGCACTCTCAGTCCCACCTACCTCAGAGGGTGTCTGTTGTGGGGAGGGGAAGGGAAAGCAGATTTTAAGCCAGTCTGAGATTCCTTTGGGTAGTGAAGGGTGAAGTATTAAATCCAATCTCCTCCTCCTCTCCTCTCCTCCTCCTCTCCTCTCCTCTCCTCTTCCTTCTCCTCCTCCTTCTCCTCCTCCTCTCCCCCTCCTCCTTCTGACTGACACTCTAAGCACAATATTATATTGGCTCAAATAAGCCAGTCTGAGACTCCTTTGGATAGCAAAGGGTGTAGTATAAATCCAATCTCCTCCTCCTCCTCGCCTCCTCCTCCTCCCTCTCCTCCTCATTCCCCTCCTCCTTCTCCTCCTCCCTCTCCTCCTCCTCATTCCCCTTCTCCTGTTTCTCCTCCTCCTCTTCTCCTCCTTCTCCTTCTCCTCCCTCTCCTCCTCCTCATTCCCCTTCTCCTGCTTCTCCTCCTCTTCTTCTCCTCCTTCTCCTCCTCCTCCTCATTCCCCTTCTCCTGCTTCTCCTCCTCCTCTTCTCCTCCTTCTCCTCCTCCTCCCTCTCCTCCTCCTCATTCCCCTTCTCCTCCTCCTCTTCTCCTCCTCCTTCTCCTCCTCCTCCTTATTCCCCTTCTCCTGTTTCTCCTCCTCCTCTTCTCCTCCTTCTCCTTCTCCTCCCTCTCCTCCTCCTCATTCCCCTTCTCCTACTTCTCCTCCTCTTCTCCTCCTCCTTCTCCTCCTCATTCCCCTTCTCCTGCTTCTCCTCCTCCTCTTCTCCTCCTTCTCCTTCTCCTCCTCCTCCCTCTCCTCCTCCTCATTCCCCTTCTCCTGCTTCTCCTCCTTCTCCTCCTCCTCCCTCTCCTCCTCCTCTTTCCCCTTCTCCTGCTTCTCCTCCTCCCCTTCTCCTCCTTCTCCTTCTCCTCCTTTTGACTGACACTAAGCACGATATTATATTGGCTCAAATTTGCCCAAACACAGCAAATGTGAGTCGTTTCCCAAAAGGTAAGAGTAAAGGTCTAATGTGGCCATATAGAAGAACGGCTGCAAACAAACAAATCCTGCATTTCTTTTACTGACACCGAATGCTGCGCCCTTCATTTGGGGGGATCCTGTGTGGCATGGTAGTACAGTTGGCATCTGCGCACACGGTGCCTCCTTTTGAACTTCACAACCTATAGACTCTCCTGTCTTAAGGATGGGCAGTTTGCCAATAAGCAGGACTTTTTTTTGTAGCAGGAACTCCTTTGCATATTAGACCACACCCTCCTGATGTAGCCAATCTTCCTGGAGCTTACAGTAGGCCCTGTACGAAGAGCTCTGTAAGCTCTTGGAGGATAGGCCACATCAGGGGTGTGTGGCCTAATATGCAAAGGAGTTCCTGCTACAAAAAAAGCCCTGCCAATAAGTAATAAGGAAGCAAGAGTCCTTTCAGAAGGTTCAACAAGATGCTCTCGGTATCCCTGTGCATTCTGAAGAAGAATTGCAGATTTATATCCCGCCCTTCTCACTGAATCAGAGACTCAGAGCGGCTTACAATCTCCTACATCTTCTCCCCCCAAAACAGACACCCTGTGAGGTAGGTGGGGCTGAGAGGACTCTCACAGCTGCTGCCCTTTCACGTTCTTCTGCAGTTCTTCTCTGAAAATTATGATAACTCAGCAAAACCAATTTCATGGCTGGTCTTTTTCATACATCTCCAGGGGAGCCATCATTCAGATTACTTTAAAGGAGTCGGGAGAGGAAGGAGAAAAAGAAGCTTTGAGCAGCATTTTCTCTCCATTACAACTATTGCTTGGCGTCCCACTCACATTTTCAGGCGCCTAAAAAAAGTTGCCAAGATTCAGTAACGCTCGATGAAAAATGCTGTAGTGCTTCGAGGAGCAATGTTCTTGAAGCAAATGGATCCCGGGGTAGAAATAATACAGAATGAGAGGGAAATTGGATTCGTATTCTTACAGTTGCTGAGGAAGACTTGGGTCAAGAAGTAACTAGACCACATGATTCATAATCTGGTAAATTGAAAATAGATCTGTAGCCCCATAGCACAGGGGTGTCAAACTCATTTGTAATGAGGGCCAGATCTGACATAAATGAGACCTTGTGGTAAAGCTGCAGTACTGCAGTCTGAGCTCTCTGCTCATGTCCTGAGCTCGATCCTGGCAGAAGCTAGGTTCAAGTAGCTGGCTCAAGGTTGACTCAGCCTTCCATCCTTCCGAGGTTGGTAAAATGAGGACCCAGCTTGCTGGGGGGAAAGTGTAAGTGACTGGGGAAGGCAATGGCATACCACCCCGTAAAAAAAAGTCTGCTGTAAAAACATCGTGATGCGACGTCACCCCGGAGTTGGAAACGACTGGTGCTTGCACAGGGGGCTACCTTTATCTTTTTAGGGCTGGGCCATGTGTGTCATCAAATGTAATGCCAGGTAGTGGAGATATAAGCTGAATAAAGGACACAGGCAGACACAATTAAATATTTTGTATCTCTCCCGTGTGATCAAGGGAACTGGGCAAAGGAAAATTTGGCTCTTTCCCTCCCTTCCCAGGGGATGAGGAGGGGGTGGAGCCTCAACCAATAGAAGGAAAAGAGGCTTGGCTCAGTAGCTCTGCTGTGCGATTGAGAGAGCCTAGCAAAGCAAGCTATCCCTCCTCCCCTTCCTCCCCATGGGAGGAGCCTCAGCCAATGGAAAAAAATATATAGGCTTTCCTGTGTAGCTCCTGTGCGATTGAGCAAGCCTGGCAAAGCAAACTGTGATACAGAAGGAAGCAAGAGAGAAGGAAGCAGATTTCCTCATGGGCCTGATAGGAACCCTCTGGGAACCTGATTCAACCTCCGGGCTGCACATTTGACTCCCCTGGGGAATGTGAAACTGGCCAGGCAGTGTCTGAGCTCCATGGAGCCTGCTTTCCATTGGGCACACACGCTACACGTGGGGAGAGGGGGCACCTGGTGGCGCCCCTAGGCCATATGGTGCCCTAGATGGCCGCCTACTTGGCCTACTCCCACACACCAGCCGTGGTAGCTCACAACTTTAATGCCAGTAGCTCACGAAGTAGAATTTTTGCTCACAAGACTCCACAGCTTAGAACAGGGGTCCTCAAACTATGGCCCGCGGGCCAGATGTGGCCCGCTGAGGACGTTTATGCGGCCCGCCGGGTTATGGCAAAATCAGACCGGAAGTGACGTTCGACCTAAACTCGCGTTAGCAATGCACACTTCCGGCACTGGGCTGAGGCGGCAGAGACAGAGTGTGAGGTGATACCGAGGTGAGGTGAGTTCCCAGGCCAGGGTGTGTGGTGTGGGGAAGGGAGAGAGATGCAGAAGACGGAGAACTGATGGCCCGCGGCCTTGTATAGTAACTGCAGTCCGGCCCTCCAACAGTCTGAGGGACAGTGAACTGGCCCCCTATTTAAAAAAGTTTGAGGACCCCTGGCTTAGAGAGAGCATCGGGAAGAACATAGGTAAGATTGACTTAAGCAGACACCAAATGGTAAGATAGTTTGGTCTGTTCACTTTTTGTATTCCAGGAATGGGACATTAAGGTTGGAGAGGAGCACTCTTACCTAATTCTTCTTCAGCTACCACTACAGGATCCTTTAGACAGCTGATCACTTTGAAGCTGAAGGGTCTTGGGAAGGAGACTAATTGGGTGTAAGGAAAATCTCTTTCTCTGATTTTAAGTAATAGCTTCCCCAACACCTTGGAAAGCAAAGGTTGTAGCATTCTCAAAAGGGAGGAAGGTAAGATAAAGGTCAGGGCATTTCCCCCAATATCAACGCGTGCCTCGCCCCAACTCTCCCATGTAGCATAGTTAAAATCAGGGGTGGAATTCTAGCAGGGGCTCCTTTGCATATTAGGCCACACCCCACTGATGTAGCCAATCCTCCAAGAGCTTACAGGGCTCTTCTTACAGGGCCTACTGTAAGCTCCAGGAGGATTGGCTACATCAATGGGGTGTGGTCTAATATGCAAAGAAGCTCCTGCTAGAATCCCACCCCTGGTTAAACCGTTCTGAGAATAACAGCATGAAAACAAAGTGAAAAGGGCTCGCCGACAGTGCTGCGATTTGTGCTTTTTAATATTTGCCAGCGAGAATCCAAAGCAAAGTGGCTTCAGCCCAGGTCTGACCGATAATATTTGCTTAGAAAGCTGGATACGTTTCGCAGAGGCGGCGCACGAGAGCGTGTTTCCCCCTGAAAGAAAGCAGTTTACTTATGTACTAAAAAAAAAAGAGTCATCTGGAAACTCTGAGATAGACCAGAACCTTTCATTCTGCATTTCAAAAGGGAACAGTCAAGGATAGTCTCTGTTCATTCCGAGGTTGTTTGGAGAAGATTTGCAGGACCAGATGGATTTCAAATGCCCGCAGAGGGCAAGGCTGACTTTGTGAGAAACTCCAAGTCCCACATCTGTTGGCAGCCCAACTACGAAGCATGCAGTGTAATCCTAAACAGAGATAAACCCTTCCAAATCTGTTTACTCTAATGGATTTAGAAAGGTATAATTCTGCTTAGGACTGCTCTCCGGTGGGTTGATATGATTCCTCATGCTGAACAATGTCTGCCAACCAGAATTTCTCCACACACACGTTTGCCTTTGAAATATGCATCCAGCTATACACTGTTGTAGGGGAAATCCATCCTCTGCGAACACTCACAGGCTGATTCTGCACTCATCTTTCTCCGGGGCAGGCTTCTGTTTCTGGGTGAAGCAAACTGGCGATTTTGCACCAGTTGGTCCGTGCTGGCATCTCGCGCAGGGCAAACCCACGATTTCCCCCCTCCGCAGTATAAAGCTGTAAAAACAGGCTTACACCGCGGCGGGGCAAGTTGCGGGCAAAATGCTGGCGGGGAGCAAGTGGTGCAAAATCGCCATTTTGCTCCACCCAGAAACGGAAGCCTGCCCCGGAGGAAGGTAAGTGTGGAATCAGCCACAGTGTTATTTCTCAGCCTTCGGTATCTTGTCACTGGCCCTAATCCAGCGACCATCATTTGTGATTTAGACCCCCTCGAAACCACTCGTGATGAACTTCCTGTGACTGATTGGATTTTGGGCTGCAAATCTAAGCAAATATACATGGGAATCAAGCCTTTTGAAATCTGGAGAATTTCTTTCTAAATACAGTTAGAAGCAAGATGTAAGGCACATTGTGCTTCAGACTGATTACGACCAGATGGGCGACTTTGGTGGATGACGTAGACAAACGCCCATTGGTGCTTGATGTGACCATGGCTTTTTTGAGCAGGAACACACAGAAACACAGGGCGTTTTCGCACAGAGCTTACCCCCGGAGCGACGTCCCTCTTCACCGCGCAGCGTCTGCGCGGATTTCGCACCAACTGCTCCGGAGAACCAGGAAGAGCCGCGAAGTGCCGAGCCTTTTGCGTCGCAAATGTAAACCGCTAAAACCCAGTTTACGTTAGTGACGCAAAAGCCGAGGCTCTTCACGGCTCTTCCTGGTTCTGCGGAGCAGTTGGTGCGAAATCCGCGCAGACGCTGCGCCGTGAAGAGGGACGTCGCTCCGGGATTAGCTCTGTGCGAAAACGCCCACAGTTCTGGCTGGCGTGGTGCCAGGGGTGTGGCCTAATATGCAAATGATTTCCTGCTCAGCTTTTTCTACAAAAGACGCCCTGTGTGAAACAATGGCGACATCAGGGGGGGGGTATGACCTAACATGCAAATGAGTTCCTGCTGGGCTTTCTCTACAAAAAAAGGCCCTGGATGTAACTTTGGAGAAGCTGGGATCTAGGACGATGCCCTGCATTTAGATCCACTTGGTTTTTGGATGCAAGCTCAGTCATGAAGGCGTCAATATGTACTTATTTATTTGAAATTTTTTATATCCCCTTTAAGTATTTGAAAGATGGTCACTTAGAGGAGGGCAGGGAGCTGTTCCTGTTGGCGGCAGAGGAGAGAACTTGCAATAATGGGTTTAAATTATGGGAGGAAAGATACTGGCTGGATAGCAGGAAACCTTTTTTTACAGAAAGGTTAATTCAGAAATGGAATCTGCTGCTTAGGGAGGTGGTGAGCTCCCATTCATTGGCAGTCATTAAGCAGAGGTTGGATGAACGCTTGTCAGGGATGCTCAAGGCTGATCCTGTGTTAAACGGGGTTGGAGTAGATGACCTGTATGGCCCCTTCCAACTCCGTGATTTTATCCCATCTTTCCTTGCGGGTCAAGGCAGTTTAGAAGTAAAAAGAATCGTTACCTTCTTCTCAACACAATTTCTGAAGTTTCTTGGTCTATCAAATAGTAGAAGTCGGGAAAGTTCCAGATTAGGGTAACAAAACAAACAATTTAAAAATCATGAAACCCTGATTCAGTGAGTGATCATGCCATTACCCAAATAGCTTACTGGTGTGAGACCCTAATGCTTGGAGTGTCCCCCTTATGCGTTAAAAGAGTGCGCGCACACACACACACACACACACACACACAGAGGGACACAGAGAGAGATCTGGGTACAATTAAATTAGACACCAGTACCTATGTATAAGAAGAGCCCTGTGGCGCAGAGTGGTAAAGCTGCAGTACTGCAGTCGGAGCCCTCTGCTCACGACCAGAGTTCGATCTCAGAGAAAGCTGGTTCAGGTAGCCGGCTCCAGGTTGACTCAGTCTTCCATCCTTCCGAGGTCGGTAAAATGAGTACCCAGCTTGCTGGGGGGAAAGCGTAGATGACTGGGGAAGGCAATAGCAAACCCCCCCGTAAAAAAGTCTGCCGTGAAAACGTTGTGAAAGCAACGTCACCCCAGAGTCGAAAACGACTGGTGCTTGCACAGGGGACTTCCTTTACCTTTACCATTTTACCTATGTATAAGAGCCCCGTGGTGCAGAGTGGTAAAGCTGCCTGTGCCTTCTCCGCCGGCCCACCGCCACCCAACCCTTCCCTTTGCACACCCCCTCAACGTGCTGCCCGCTCACCCACCATGGCAGCCTGTGCCTCCTTCGCCCGCCATGGCCGCTACTGCCACCCCCCTCCTTCCCCATCCCTTCCTGTCGCCTCCTCTCTGCACCGCCCCACCGTGCCTCCTCCTGCTCCCTGCGTTCCCCACCCCGTGTGGATTTCCAAGCCAGAACCGGCTCTAGCGCCACATTCCGGCTATCTAAAGTGCCCCCCAGCGAATGGCTGGAGCGGCAAGTAAAACCACATTGCGGAGCCACTCTCACAGTCTATCAGGACCAGAGTGCTTACAGTACAGAATCACTATTGTTGACTCCTCCCCTCCCCACTTCCTGGATGGGAGAGGAGTCAGCAACAGCGAGGTTGCGCTTTCAGGACTCCGGTCCTGACAGACTGTTAGAGTGGCCCCGCGGGACAGTTTTACCCGCCATTCCAGCCATCCACGGGGGGGGGGGGTGCTTAGCCAGAACGCGGCGTGGGGAACAAAGGGAGGAGGAGGCACAGGGGCAAACTGGTGGAGTTTGCATGAAGGGCTCCTCAAGAGAAGCCCTCTGTGCAAATTAGGTCATCTGGCCCCGCGCCCCCCCCCCCCCAGAATTCTTACCTTGGGGGCCCTTCCACCCAACATTTTCTGGCTACGGGCCTGTGTGGGCACATTTTGACCTGCAGTCACCTTCCATTTTTCCCAAGGGTTCCTGGTATATATAAAAAAACAAGATCAAGAAGCCTTGGAGAAAATTGGAGGGAGCAGTGGGGAACTGATCACTTGAGCCTTGGAAAGCAGAAGCCGAGGGCAAAGCAACTGCTAGTGAGGAATCTCTCTCTCTCTCCCCCCCCCCTCCCTCCCTCACACACACAGACATACACAGACACGGAGAGCAAAACTTAAACTTAGAAGAAGAAGATATTGGATTTATATCCCGCCCTCCACTCCGAAGAGTCTCAGAGCGGCTCACAATCTCCTTTACCTTCCTCCCCCACAACAGACACCCTGTGAGGTGGGTGGGGCTGGAGAGGGCTCTCACAGCAGCTGCCCTTTCAAGGACAACCTCTGCCAGGGCTATGGCTGACCCAAGGCCATTCCAGCAGGTGCAAGTGGAGGAGTGGGGAATCAAACCCGGTTCTCCCAGATAAGAGTCCGCACACTTAACCACTACACCAAACTGGCTCTAGACAGCGTAACACCTAAGCAATAAAGGAGGTGGTGAAATATGAACATATGAAGCTGCCTTATACTGAATCAGACCTTTGGTCCATCAAAGTCAGTATTGTCGACTCAGACTGGCAGCGGCTCTCCAGGGTCTCAAGCTGAGGTTTTTCACACCTATTTGCCTGGACCCTTTTTTGGAGATGCCGGGGATTGAACCTGGGACCTTCTGCTTCCCAAGCAGATGCTCTACCACTGAGCCACCGTCCCTCCCCAATAAAAACATGCAAGCCTGTTCTGTCCTGACACAATGAAGGAGTCCTGGGTAGAAGGAAACAGAAGTAGGGCAGGGATTGAGGTTGGCTCCAGATGGCTGCTGCAAAATTCTGGGGCATTGGGTGGGTGGGTATACCTACGTGGTAAAGATGTTGAAAGGTGAGCGTCAGGTGGGCTACAAAGCCAGGATTGGTTTGTTTGTTTGTTTGTTTGTTTGTTTGTTTGTTTATTTATTTATTTATTTATTTATTTATTTATTTATTTATTTATTTTTGTAGTTTTATAGGCTGCCCTTTCCCATAATGGGCTCAGGGCAGATTCCAACAGGAAAAAAACCACTAAAGCCAACAATAAAACAAGCAGCACTGTTAAAACAATTAAAACTATCAATCAGAATTAATTTAAGGCGGCCGGGATGGTGTGAGCACATAAGCATGATCATCATAGGCAACTTAGATTGCCCAAAGATGTAACACTATCGGCCTGATTTTTAGCAGCTGTCATTTAGCAGTCAAGGTAGCAATCATTGCTGGGGGGGGGGGGGCAGTTAGATGTTATAATAAAATGAGGACGCCTGCCTGCCTCAACCATAGGAGGCAAACAGTTTGAATCTTACTGGCCAATTTGATTCTGGATGCCGGGCAGGACAATTATAGATGCAAACATGACATATAAATTGTGTGTGAACTGCGAGAGTGACTGGAATAAACTGGACAGTAGCTGGCCTAGAGGGGGGACAAAGAACCTGTTGTGAACTGACAGTCGTATCCTGGGGAAACAATAGGCGTAACACGGGGTGATTGCCAAACTCGATCCTTCCGTATATTAAAGGTGTTTTATCATAGCCAATCTTTGGGCGTTTTCGCACTGACCTTCAAGTGGTGCGACCACCCTCCTCACGCCGGCGGATCTGCAGGGATTTCACACCAGAAGCGCCGGCGCACCCCAAAGAGCCGGCGACTTCCGTCGCGAAACCAGCTCAAACGGAAACCGCCAAGAAGCAGGAAAACGTTTGAGCTGGTTTCGCAACGGAAGTCGCCGGCTCTTTTGGGTGCGCCGGCGCTTCTGGTGCGAAATCCCTGCAGATCCGCCGGCGTGAGGAGGGTGGTCGCACCACTTGAAGGTGAGTGCGAAAACGCCCATTGAGACGTCTCCTGCACTTTTAGCCGGGGAACTTCTGTTCAGGCTGTTTCCCTTTCCTTGCACTTGCAAGTGCTTTAGGTGGGAGTGGCTTGCCTATTGTCATGCCTTGCCGGAGCCCCATTTGAATTTTGCTGAAATATGGAGGCTCGTTTATGAATAGCTATATGGTCTGATATCTGTACCCATGTTTTTTTGAAATGTATCCCTAGCTGGAAGAGGCAGCACATGCTTATGTGGATGTTTTGCGCATGATTGCTCTCCCCAATCGAGGTTTTTATAATATCCATGGAAAATCTTCCACAAAATGCAGTTATCGCCTTTTCAGGTTGCAAACATGGGGACTGGATTCAGCCTCTTCTTCATTTCCCAAACACAGAGGTGGAATTCTAGCAGGAGCTCCTTTGCATATTAGGCCACACACCCCTGATGCAGCCAATCCTCCAAGAGCTTACAAAAAAGAGCCTTGTAATCTCTTGGAGAATTGACTGCATCAGGGGTGTGTGGCCTAATATGCAAAGGAGCTCCTGCTAGAATTCTACCCCTGCCCAAACACTTCCAAGATCTTTTGAAAGAGGGCTGTTGAACCGGGGTGTTAAATCTCTGGCCAGTCCCAAATGAAAACAAAGACAGATGCCTTCGTTGAAGAACATAATATCTTTAAATTGCTCATTTTTAATTATCCACGGGCAGTTTGATGCGCTGAATAATTCAAGAGCTGCAGAGCAGCATGCGTTTTCATTTTTTAAAAAATCAGCAATTCCTAGTGCTCTTTTCTTCTGGCAATTGCCCTCCTCCCCACACACATTCCAGTGCTTCAAAATTCCATGCAAGAATCGTTCTGTATCAAACCGCAGAACTAGGACAATAAACAGCTCAACCAAATGCATTGTCTTCCAACAAACATTGTGATATTTATCCGACCGTTAGCGTTCAAATGCTAAATCGCAGTGACGTGTTTCCTCAAAAAAAGCATCATTCTTATGAAAGCCCGGCCTGATCCTTCCTACCTGATCACTGTGATTAATTCCTACATGCAATATGGTTATAATTATTTTGTAATGAATGTTCTTTTTTATAGCCGGTGCTAGACACATCTGCTTATGCTTACTAGAGACCCTCTATCCTTTAATATTATCTTCCTATAAATCACCAGAATCAATGATCTAATCATAGAAAGGAAAAGTGGATTCAAATAAATTCTGCACTTATTATTATTTTTGTCTATACATACATTTTAAGAACATTGGGGGTGGGTTTTTGGGTTTTTTTTCAAACAAGAACCTCATCTGCTAATAATATATATTTAAAATCCCAGGTGTAGGAAATTTAAAGCTGCAGTATTGTAGTCTGAACTCTCTGCTCACGACCTGAGTTCGATCTCAGCGGAAGCTGGTTCAGGTAGCCAGCTCCAAGTTGACTCAGCCTTCCATCCTTCTGAGGTCGGTAAAATGAGTACCCAGCTTGCTGGGGGGAAAGTGTAGATAACTGGGGAAGAAAATGGCAAACCACCCCGTAAAAAGTCTGCCGTGAAAACGTTGTGAAAGCAACGTCGCCCCAGAGTCGGAAACGACTGGTGCTTGCAAAGGGGACTACCTTTACCTTTTACATCCGCTAATAATATTTTTTTTAAAAAAAATCCCAGGTGTAGGAAATTTCCCTTGTGATAGGATTTATTTATTGCTCAGATACAGAAGATGTATAATTTTTTTGTATGAAGCCCCTCCTCTCCCAATGAAAAACAATGTTTTGCTATTAGCTATTCCTGGGGTAGGACTCTATGGGTGATTACAGACCAGCACTTGGGGTCAACTCAGAGACGGCTCTGAAATCGACTCCCCAAATCCTCCCTCTCACAAACATCAGCCGCCCATCCCCATCCCGTACTCACCCTGCCTTCCTGTGGCCTCAAAGCGGCTCAAAAAGCTACCACTGTCGAAGTGGTAGCAAATAATTGAGCAGCACGCCAGTTGCCTCCTCGGCATCTGGATAAGTGGAAGGGCGCAAGTGAGGCACCTTGGTAATGTGAAACTGCCAAGCTGCCCCAAAGCATTTTAGCTTTAAAAAAAAAAAAAAAAATTGCCAGAGCTCTTGAGCACATAAGCACACTAGCGCTTGACTCCGGGGAAGAAAAAGAACAATCCAGCTTCTGAGGCGCCTCCCCATCTGAACGCATGAAGTCGCCTTGCAGACGGGATGGGGCCGCCTCGCTGGGGAGCATGTGGAGGCTTCAGGGTGGCTCTTTTTGAGCCAACCAGATCTGAAACACCCAGGGCTTTATTTGGTAGGAGGAACTCCTTTGCATATTAGGCCACATACCCTGATGTAGCCAATCCTCCTGGAGCTTACAGTAGGCCCTGTACTAAGAGCCCTGTAAGCTCTTGGGAGGATTGGCTACATCAGGGGTGTGTGGCCTAATATGCAAAGGAGTTCCTGCTACAAAAAAAAGCCCTGGGAACACCTCCCATCCACCCCAAACTGCCCGTCTGTTGTTACCCTAGAAGTCCTTCAAATGATCAATTCTATCCTTGTGGTGCTGGGATGGTGCGGACTAAATCCCATATACTGTTGCCTTGCAATTCTTACAAGGGCATTAGACAGGATGTAATTGTTCCGCTTTGGGCAATTGATCCCACACTGCTCGACTGAGCAGCTAGCTACCCTTCATACAGAGGTGTGGGATGAAATATCGCTGTGAAAAAGTGACAATAGTTTTAAGTGTAGCCATTAAGGTAAGGTCTTAGGTTGCAAAGTAATTTTTTTTGGGGGGGGATATTTTTGTATTTTTCATGTGTGTGTGTGTGTGCATCTGGAAGTCATGTCAACCTCTGGTGACTGACCCCTACTAGGGGCCTGGAGGATATTCAGGGAGGTAGCTGAATAAGCCTGCCCCTACCTCCTGGTTGGGTAGTTTGCTGTAAAGCCAGTTTGATGTAGTGGTTAAGTGTGCGGCCTCTTATCTGAGAAAACCGGGTTTGATTCCCCACTCCTCCACTTGCAGCTGCTGGAATGGCCTTGGGTCAGCCATAGCTCTGGCAGAGGCTGTCCTTGAAAGGGCAGCTGTTGTGAGAGCCCTCTCCAGCCCCACCCACCTCACAGGGTGTCCGTCGTGGGGGAAGAAGGTAAAGGAGATTGTAAGCCGCTCTGAGTCTCTGATTCAGAAATAAGGGTGGGGTATAAATCTGCCATCTTCTTCTTCTTCTTTCAAGGACAGTCTCCCATCCAAGTACTAACCACCGTCGACCCCGCTTAGCTTCCACGATCTGATGAGATTGGGCTTGCCTGGGCTACCTAGGGCAGGGCAATGATGAAATAATTTTGTCAACCGAATTCTAATAATGTCAATGCTTTATTTTAACAATTGTACCTTTAAAAGATTGTACCTTTAAAAGATTGCCCTGTATGGCGAACTTTCCACCGGCCATCGAAATAGAGGGGCACCAAAGAAGAGGGACAAGGACTCCCTGAAGAAATCCCTTGGCACCTGTCGCATCAACCATCACCAGTGGTCTGACCTAGCCTCAGATCGCAAAGCGTGGAGGCACACCATCCACCAGGCTGTCTCTTCCTCTGAGAACGCACGCATAGCTGGTCTTGAGGACATAAGAACATAAGAGAAGCCATGTTGGATCAGGCCAACGGCCCATCAAGTCCAACACTCTGTGTCACACAGTGGCAAAAATTTTTATATACACACATACACTGTGGCTAATAGCCACTGATAGACCTGTGCTCCATATTTTTATCTAAACCCCTCTTGAAGGTGGCTATACTTGTGGCCGCCACCACCTCCTGTGGCAGTGAATTCCACATGTTAATCACCCTTTGGGTGAAGAAGTACTTCCTTTTATCCGTTTTAACCTTTCTGCTCAGCAATTTCATCGAATGCCCACGAGTTCTTGTATTGTGAGAAAGGGAGAAAAGTACTTCTTTCTCTACTTTCTCCATCCCATGCATTATCTTGTAAACCTCTTTCATGTCACCCCGCAGTCGACGTTTCTCCAAGCTAAAGAGTCTCCAAGCTAAAGAGGACAAAAGGAGATCGAGGAAGAATCGTACTGCTACAGCACCAACCCCAAATCAGACTTTTCCCTGTAGCCACTGTGGCCGGACCTGCCTGTCCCGCATTGGTCTTGTCAGCCACCAGCGAGCCTGCAACAGACGTGGACTACTGCACCTTTCTTAAATCTTCGTTCGCGAAGTCAAGCCGAGACCTTTAAAAGTATGTGGGGCTATCTGCCACCCTGTGTGCATGGTAGCATTTGCATTGCATACAAAGAGGTGGAGTTGGGTCTTGGTCAACGCTTTTCAAAGGAATCAGTTCACATTTTTTAACTGGCAAACATCAAAAATGTAAACAGGTAATCTACATTCATAGGTACATTCAAACTGATATACCTCCATGTGGAACCTCTATAGCAGGGGTGGTCAACGGTAGCTCTCCAGATGTTTTTTGCCTACAACTCCCATCAGCCCCAGCCATTGGCCATACTGGCTGGGGCTGATGGGAGTTGTAGGCAAAAACATCTGGAGAGCTACCGTTGGCCACCCCTGCCCTATAGAGTTGGCCTGAAGCAAAAGTAGGAGCCAAATGTGAAGATCCCTCTCAAGCACAATAAATCTAAGAATTTCAAGTGAAGTTTGCAGGAGTGACTGTATGGAGGAAACTGCCCTTTCCAGTTTGGTGTAGTGGTAAAGTGCGCTGACTCTAATCTGGGAGAACCGAGTTTGATTCCCCACTCCTCCACTTGCAGCTGCTGGAATGGCCTTGGGTCACCCATAGCTCTTATGGAGCTGTCCTTCTGTGAAAGCTATTGCAGCCCTACTTACCTCACAGATGCCAATTTCCCACTCACCTTACGCAGCTCTCATGTTCCTCTTCTCAGTGGGGCTTCCTTCTGATTTCACACTATCTGCTCCAGGGCTGCAAACCAGTTTCTGTCTGCTGCATGAAAATGCCGATGATACTTGCAGCCCCGGGGCAGATAGTGTGAAACCCGAAGGAAGCCCCGCTTAGAAGAGGGACATGAGATCGGTGTATGGTGAGTGGGAAATTGGTCTAAATGTTTCTCATAGATGAACTTTTTGACACACTTAACATCTCTTGTGATTTAATCATTGTAGTCTACAGTCTGAGACCTTCTGACGTGGAGAATCTCAAATTGATCAGATTGTTTGGAAGGTGGTTGCTAAAAACTTTGGCAAATAGAAAATGACAGTTCCAACACATAAAAAGAAATGCATTTGCTGTGGACCCAAATGCATCCTGTTTCCTTGGGCATCCCTTTCAGGGGAATTACATGTCACCAATCTCTCAGGAGACCTTCAGGTTGGAAATGAAAATGAAATCCTGGGGGACTGAGAAGAGCAGCTCCCAGTGCAGCTTTGAAAAGAATTGCCCACTGTCTGAATTTTCTTGCTCGCTGAACCATTTGCTAATGACCTAGGACAGGGTTTCCCAAACTTTTATTTCCCGTGGCCTGGTTATTTTTACACTTCTCCTTTATGGCCCACTAAAATTCAGGGATGGAGCCAGGAGACTTTGGGGGTGGTGCTGGGAGACAGAAATTATGTCATTTCCTGTGGTGTCAAGGACCAAGTGATGTCACTTCTGGAGCACACTGAACCAAAACTCCACCTTTTCCTGTGATGTCACTTCCAGGGCACTCCCCCAAATCTGCCTCTTCTTCGGAAGTAAATTCATTTTCAGAAAAAATCTCTCTGAAACTCATGCTGAGCCAAAATGGAAGTGGAAAGTGGGTGGTCCTCTCTTTTCACCTCCACACCTGCATGCACCTATCTGTTTGTGTATTTTTCTCCAGCTTGCAAGCACTCCTAATGCCCATGTTCAATTCCCTGCACCACCTACACATCCTTTCCTCAACAGCACTGGCCAGTGTATGCAGTTGGGAGTGCTGTTTCCATTGCCGTCAGGAATGCCAGCACTGTGTACCACCCACACTGGACCCTGGCAGTTGCTCTACCTCAAAATATGTTGACACATTTAGTAGGCCCTTCCTTCAGCTGCTACTACTGGAACCCTGCTTTAAGCTACAACCAAGTTTGCTTGGTTTTAAGAAAATCTTTCAACAGCTATTTTTCATTCTTTTCTTTGGTTGAAACACTGGGAAATCGCTGTGAAAGGTAACAGAGAATTGTACTGCAATTAATGAATTAATTTCAAGTTATATGAAGTTTATACAAGCTTTTTTGCAGTTATCCCAAGATCCCAAAAAGGATATTATGAGGGGCTTGCAGCTTTTTACTGGCAGTGTTTCCCATGCCTTTAAAAGCAACCTGTCATGCAGATACTTAGCCAGTGAACTACTTTCATCCTTTTTAATATCTACAGGAGGAGTTTAATTTTGGTGTCAGACAGCTGTTAAACGCAGGACCAGTAAAATGGTGCTAAGTTCATAGTACCATCTCTTCCTGTGCTGTTGAGATATATTGCAGTAATCTCCAATAATTATCTCCAATAATCTCTTTCTGCCCCACACCTCACTCACTCATGCAGAAATCTCATAGAAGGCCATCTGGCTATAACTGAGGGTACCAACGTTTCATTGGCAGAGTTCCTATGACTGCAACAACAGTATGATGAACAGAAAGATCTCATCCAGCAAAAATGGAAAGAAAGAAAGAAAGAAAGAAAGAAAGAAAGAAAGAAAGAAAGAAAGGAAGGAAGGAAGGAAGGAAGGAAGGAAGGAAGGAAGGAAGGAAGGAAGGAAGGAAGGAAGGAAGGGAAAGAATGAAAGGGAAGGGAAGGAAAAGAAAGACATGGAAAGAAAGAACATAAACATAAGAGGAGCCATGTTGGATCAGGTCAGGGACCTATCCAGTCCAAAATTCCCTCATACAATGCCCCAAAAGCACCAGAATGTCCACCAGTGGGGCCACGGCACTAGAAGCCCTCCCACTGTTGCTTCCCCCCCGCCCCAGCACCAAGAATACAGACAGAGCATCACTTGCAGGAAAAGAAAGAAAGAAGGGGGGGGGGGCAAAGAAAAAAAAAGCCTTCCTCACCATCAGATGACCCCAGGCAGCAAAAATTCTGCCCAGGGGTCATTTGGTACAAAAAACAGCTACTGGAATGCCCACTCTCTGCTCCCTGCTCCTCCCCCAAGGTCATCTAGAAAGGTTTGTAACTAGGGCGGGGGTGGGGGGCTGAAGCTGTGTCTCCCCTGTCCTAGTGTGGCTCTCTAACCACTACACTACACTACTATGCCTGCTGAATTTATCTACTTACTTCATTTATACCCTGCTTTTCTCCTCGATGGGGACCAAAAGTGGCTTGCGTCATTCTCCGTTCCTCCATTTTATCCTCACAACAACGCTGTGAGGTAGGTTAGGCTGAGGGCATGTGACTGTCACAAAGTCACCCAGCTAACTTCCATGGCGGAGTCGGGATTCAAACCTGTGTCTCCAAGATCTTAGTCTGATGCTCTAACAACTGCACCACACTGGCGCTTTCTGCAGTAATCTGTCCTGCACCGATTTAAAATAAACAGGGCTTTTTTTGTAGCAGGAACTCATTTGCATATTAGGCTACCCCCCCTTCATGTAGCCAATCTTCCAAGAGTTTACAGTAGGGAGAGCCCTGTAAGCTCTTGGAGGATTGGCTACATCAAGGGGGTGTAACCTAATAATCAAAGAGAGCCAGTTTGGTGTAGTGGTTAAGTGCGCGGACTCTTATCTGGGAGAACCGGGTTTGATTCCCCACTCCTCCACTTGCATCTGCTGGAATGGCCTTGGGTTAGCCATAGTTCTGGCAGAGGTTGTCCTTGAAAGGGCAGCTGCTGTGAGAGCCCTCTCAGCCCCACCACCTCACAGGGTGTCTGTTGTGGGGAAAGAAGATATAGGAGATTGTAAACTGCTCTGAGTCTCTGATTCAGAGAGAAGGGCGGGGTATAAATCTGCAATTCTTCTTCTTCGGAGTTCCTGCTACAAAAAAAGCTCTGAAAATAAACAATGGAGTTTTGGACAAAGGTACATTTTAGGGCTTACGGTTCTGCGTCAAACTTCATTTTATAAGGCTGAACATTCAACAAGCGTCTGCGTGGGGATTAGACGGGACTTAATCCTGTTTCCAATGCCAGGGCTCAGCCAAGGAGCACATGAAGTAATAACAGAGTGTTTCCGAGATTACGCTAACTGCCTTTCTTCACCAGTGAATAACCACTGTTCACCTGCACACATCTGGGATTACAGCGTAGGCCTTCTAGTACAGCAAATGCAGCTTTCAGGCAGATGTGTGTCCTGTTTCTACTCCCTCTCCTTGGAAAGAAACCACTGTTATTTATCTGCTCTCGCTAAGGCCACTGCCTCACTTCTATGAAAAGAGGTAAAGCTGACTGAAGGATTTCGTACCAGGTTTTGTCTTAATCAACTGTATTACCAAAACAGTGCGGGGTGTTTTTTTTTTTTGCATGCATGTGGTCATAGATGGGGTCTTTCCCAAGTAGTAAGGTTTCCCTACATTTCCTGTGCGGTTGGAGAGTGGTTGGGTGGGGGGATGCTTTTCTGAGCTGCAGAGTTTAATGTCTAGATTCTTTTACAGAACTTGTGTCTGAAAGCAGTGCTACTATGTGTGGTCAGCCAATGGATGTACTGTATGAATGTGCCAATGTGAAGGTAGATCCAAGAGGGCAGCTGTGTGGGTCTGAAGCAGTTGAACAAAGCAGGAGTCAAGTTGTACCTTTAAGACCAACCAAGTTTTATTCAGAACGTAAGCTTTCGTGTGCTCTCTAAGCACACTCCATCAGATGAAGTGTGCGTAGAGAGCACACGAAAGCTTACGTTCTGAATAAAACTTGGTTGGTCTTAAAGGTGAAACTTGACTCCTGCTTTGTTCAATATGAAGGTGACTCACTTTCGAATTGGAGTTCAAATTCAGTTATACGACTGAATTTTTTTTGGGGAAAACCCCCCTTTCCTGCTGCCGCCTTGCACTCTAAAGAAGCTTCTATCTCTAGGTCTATGACTGGCTCAGAGGAACACCCCAGTTTAGGCAGAGTCCCACGCAATGACTATATGGTCGTATGGTGTTAGTCAAATTACCTTTTTGTATGAATTTGGGGGGTTTTAGTGAGGTGGGCAAGATGGCAACAGTAGCACGGAATCAATAACCTGGGGATACCAGGGTTGGTATCCCCAGAGTCAAGGATGAGAGTTTTAACTAAAGCAAAATTATATTTTATTGGAGAAAAACTCAAGCATACAAGATAAAATCATACCTTCAACACAAGCAGTTCAGAACTAAGAAAAGATAGATATGAAAAGATAGGGAGGTTTGCATTAGCAGTGAGAGGAGTGAAATAATGAAATGAGCTGAAACAGAAAGAACCAAATGCAATGTCTTAGTGATTGTTAAGGTGCAAGGAGCGGAACCGGGTACAAACATTTAGTAACCATAGCACAGGGGTAGTAGCCATTGTTAAAACGCAGAAGCCAAAAAGAAATAACACGGCTGAACAAGCCATGGCAACAGTAAAGATTAATAGCAATCGAGATTAATAAGCAGCAAGTACGCAAGCGTAATCAAGTAATGAATATTAACTGACACACCCCACCTCGGGGAAAGGTAAATTTAAATGCACATGCAATGTATGTAACGGGAGGGGTACATATCAAGGAGGGGGTGAAGTAGGCGTGCCGGGTAGCCTGTACCCTCTAAGTACCTCAGCCTATGGGGAAAGGAGGAGGGACTCATCGGCCGGGAGTAAAGGATAAAAGGGTATGTATGGAACTAATCAGGGAGCTCGTTGAAAAGCGACTCCCCTCTTTCTTGATATCAATAAAGTTGTATACTTCAAAGGAGACTCCCGACTGACAGCTCTTTTTCTTTGCATCTCCTGGAGGGGCCAGGGGAGGCATACAAATTGTCTCTAACAGCAGGAGATTAGCAGGAGATATCATCGGTGGGAGATATGCAGGGGTAGAATTCTAGCAGGAGCTCCTTTGCATATTAGGTCACACCCCCATTTTGTTCCTGGAGAGAAGCAGAAGTTCAGAAGTGAAAATGAAGGAGGAAGGGGAAGCGTGAGACAAATAGTGACACCTGCAATAATGGACTCAAACTGATCAGAAATGGGGATGGTTCTTTTAGCAACACATGCATGAGATAGGGGATCTGGAAAGAGTCACACCTGAATAGCAGAGGGGTCTGCCTTAAATAACCAAATTTATAACCTGCGGCAGGAGCCCCCTATGGAACTTTCTGTCAGAGGAATGGTTCCCTGGGTGTTTTGATAAAAGACACCTGGAGAGTGATAATAGCATCTCTGAGTGGCTCATATGTTAAAACAAAGAAAACTATATTGGGCAATTTAGGGTTTAATGTTTTCTTATTGTGGCACCCCTTTGGGGACCTTAAGAAAACAAAGGAATTGAAAAGAGAGGAGATGAGTGACAGGATCTGGATGATGACTAACAATTGGTCCAACGATGACCTATTGACAGAAGTGATTTCCTGATCAGGTAAGCAGGAAGAGTCTATTGTTTATCTGCAAGTGTTACAGCAGTTATTTTTTTTAAATCAGTGCGGTAACTGTATTTGACATTCCAGAAGCTTAGGCAAGACTTCTGGAATGCAACATGTGATACCACACAAAGTATCTTTATGGATGCCTCCAGGAAAATACGTTGTCCTTTTGAAATTCTCCCAGAGCATGGCTCCCCCATGGTCTATAGCTGCCCGTGTTTTCTGTCTATGTTGACTATGCGGCCAAGGAGGTGAAGCACTATGTGGAGCCTGCACGGTTAGGTGGACAGGAGCTGCTAACTGTGCAATAATCCAAGCAGGAATGCTCTGCACCTGCCTTCAAGTTGCAAATGACTTATGGTGAATGCAGCAAGGGGCTTTCAAGGCAAGTGAGCAGAGGTGGTTGACCATTGCCTTCATCTACAAAGTCCAATTCCAATTCCAAAAGCCTTTATTGGCATAACCATCTACAGAGTCTTCCTTGGAGGGATCTCATCCAAGCAGCAATCCCGTTTAGCTTCTGAGATCTGATGAGATCGGGCTGTACAGGGGTGGAATTCTATCAGGAGCTTCTTTGCATATTAGGCCACACACCCCGCCTGTAGCCAGGAGAGCCAGTTTGGTGTAGTGGTTAAGTGTGTGGACTCTTATCTGGGAGAACCGGGTTTGATTCCCCACTCCTCCACTTGCACCTGCTAGAATGGCCTTGGGTGAGCCATAGCTCTGGCAGAGGTTGTCCTTGAAAGGGCAGCTGCTGTGAGAGCCCTCTCCAGCCCCACCCACCTCACAGGGTGTCTGTTGTGGGGGAGGAAGGTAAAGGAGATTGTGAGCCGCTCTGAGATTCTTCAGAGTGGAGGGCGGGATATAAATCCAATATCTTCTTCTTCTTCTAGCCAATTCTCCAAGAGTTTACAAAGCTCTTTTTTTGTAAACTCTTGGAGGATTGTCTACATCGGGGGTGGTGGTGGTGTTGACCTAAAATGCAAAGTTGCCCCTGCTAGAATTCCACCCCTGGGACTGTATCACGCTGCTTTTCATCCCGTGTAATGGCTATAAATGATGTTTACTTCTTTAGATATTTATATATCAGTGCTGCCTCTAAGCTGCAGAGTCCTGTGAGCAAAAATTCTCCTTTGTGAGCTACTAGTATTAAAGTTGTGAGCTACTGGCATTAAAGTTGTGAGCTGCTGCGTAAATTATTGTGCTCTGGGGTCATCCTTCCTGAGCTAAGTCAAAAATGTGTGAGCTGGAGGCTAAAAACTGTGAGCTAGCTCACGCTAACTCAGCTTAGAGAGAACAGTGGTTACAATATCATTCTTCTTTCTTCCATTTTAACCATGTAACAAAATCCCTGAGGAGTAGGTTTGGCTGAGAATGCGTGTTTGGCCCAAGACCACCTAGCAAACTTCCATGGAAGGGTAGAGATTCAAAACAGGGTGTCCCTGATCCTAATCTGATACTAACCACAATCCCACATGGAGTCTCATAACTGTACCTCTACAGAATTTGAAAGAACATTGTGAATACAGATACAGTGAGAACAGCAATTAGTTTTATTGAGGGCACCCAAGGGGCTTAAGGGATTGGGACATCTTTTATACATGGAAATGCTGAAGACTCTGGGAGTTTTGAGTTTAGAAGAAAACATAGCTGAGGGGAGACATTCTAGCGGCTTCTTGAATTATACATTGGGTGAAGTGGGTGGACGGAGGGACTTTTTTTCTTCCTTCCCTATCATACTGGAACTCAGAGGCACTCAATGAAGTTGATAGACAATAGGTTTAAGGCAATCTTTTCATTGTCCAACACAGGCATAAGAATTTCATCCTCAGTTGTGCAGTCTTCAAGATCAATTTAACTGCCCCGTGGCACAGAGTGGTAAAGCTGCAGTACTGCCGTCGGAGCCCTCTGCTCACGACCTGAGTTCGATCCCAGCGGAAGCCGGTTCAGGTAGCTGGCTCCAGGTTGACTCAGCCTTCCATCCTTCCGAGGTCGGTAAAATGAGTACCCAGCTTGCTGGGGGGAAAGCGTAGATGACTGGGGAAGGCAATGGCAAACCACCCTGTAAAAAGTCTGCCATGAAATCGTTGTGAAAGCAACGTCACCCCAAAGTCGAAAGCGACTGGTGCTTGCACGGGAGACTACCTTTACCTTTAAAGGTTTGATCTGTTACTTTTATTAGAAAACTGGGGGGTTTATCACAGACAGACAGACAGACAGACAGACAGACAGACAGACAGATAGATAGATAGATAGATAGATAGATGATAGGTAGGTAGATAGATAGATAGATAGATAGATAGATAGATAGATAGATAGATAGATAGATAGATAGATAGATATCCTAGCCATCTTATCTTAGATGTATATATCCCTCCCTCCCTCCCTCCAGACAGACAGACAGACAGACAGATAGATGATAGGTAGGTAGGTAGGTAGGTAGATAGATAGATAGATAGATAGATAGATAGATAGATAGATAGATAGATAGATATCCTAGCCATCTTATCTTAGATGTATATATCCCTCCCTCCCTCCCTCCAGACAGACAGACAGACAGACAGACAGATAGATGATAGGTAGGTAGGTAGGTAGATAGATAGATAGATAGATAGATAGATAGATAGATAGATAGATAGATAGATATCCTAGCCATCTTATCTTAGATGTATATATCCCTCCCTCCAGACAGACAGACAGACAGACAGACAGACAGATAGATGATAGGTAGGTAGGTAGGTAGATAGATAGATAGATAGATAGATAGATAGATAGATAGATAGATAGATAGATAGATAGATAGATAGATATCCTAGCCATCTTATCTTAGATGTATATATCCCTCTGACTCATTCTTCCCCCCTCCCCCCGAAAAAATCCTTCTTTAAACTGATGGCTCCCTAAAGGGTTTTTTTTTTAAAACCACTTAGAGTTTATAATCTTTGCAGGATCCTTTAAACATGTGCACTTGTACTGCACTGCATAAGATGAGAATGAATTAGCAGGCAGTATATTTGTTGGAGGTTTTTAAGGGTTGCTTTACTGGGCTACATTTTCCTGGTTGTGCAAGAAAATTTTTGACGTGTTAATGTCTGATACGGCTCTCCTGATGTGCATTTCAAGGGTCAGCCTTCCGTCATAATAAACGCAGAGCATGGGGCCAATGACTCTGGGAAATGAAATGGCCTCCCCACCACGCTGTCGTTAATAATGCCTGAGTGTGGAATGCAGTTCACAGGATCGAGAAGTGTTTCTGCTGTCGAGTTGGGCGCTATTAACAGTCACCTTGACGCAGTTCCTTTCGATGGCTATTCGCCTGCGATGGGAGTTAGAATTATCTGTCTTTGTTGCTCGCATTCTTAATCCTGGATTTATTAAACCCAGCCGCCATATGGAATGCATTGTGGCTGATCAGGCAGTGTGGAAACAACTGAAATTAAGGACAAGGCAGGCTGAAAAGTAGTCAAGTGTTTTCCTAATCCTAAAAATGGAAACTGGGGGTGTAATGGCATGACTAATGCTGAGAAATGTGGAATTCTTGCTAGCTATTGCAAAGTTTATAGAATCATAGAGTTGGAAGGGACCTCCAGGGTCATCTAGTCCAACCCCCTGCACAATGCAGGAAACCCACAAATACCTACCCCAAATTCACAGGATCTTCATCACTGTCAGATGGCAATCTAGCCTCTGTTTAAAAACCTCCAAGAAAGGAGAGCCCATTACCTCCTGAGGAAGCCTGTTTCACTGAGGAATCGCTCTAACAGTCAGGAAGTTCTTCCTAATGTTGAACCGGAAACTCTTTTGATTTAATTTCAATCCATTGGTTCTTATGCTACCTTCTGGGGCCACAGAAAACAATTCCACACCATCCTCTAGATGACAGCCCTTCAAGTACTTGAAGATGGTGATCATATCACCTCTCAGCCGCCTCCTTTCCAGGCTAAACATCCCCAGCTCCTTCAACCTTTCCTCATAGGACATGGTCTCCAGACCCCTCACCATCTTCGTCACCCTCCCCTGGACCTGTTCCAGCTTGTCTATATCCTTCTTAAAATGTGTCCCAAACTGAACACAATACTCCAGGTGAGGTCTTACCACAGCAGAGTAAAGCGATACCATCACATCACATCACGTGATCTGGACACTATACTTCTGTTGATACAGCCCAAAATTGCATTTGCCTTTTTAGCCACTGCATCACACTATTGACTCATGTTCAGCGTATGATCCACTAAGACCCCTAGATCCTTTTCGCACATACTACTGCTAAGACAAGTCTCCCCCATCCTATAACTATGCATGGGATTTTTCCTACCGAAATGCAGAACTTTACATTTATCCCTGTTAAAATTCATTTTATTGGTTTTAGCCCAGTTTATTTGGTTACTTTATGTTGTAAACACACTGATCATCTGATAGTTCAGGAGAGCACTGATATCTATAAGTGGTGATCATTTTCCCCTAAAACCTTGCTTGCACACAGGCAGAGGGTACAAATAATACAAGAAGTAACATTGCAGTCTCTCTCATTACTGAAAGCCATCTAAAATCAGCAGAAAAATTCACCACCAAGTATCATATACTCTTCTGAGTCCTTCGGAAAATGGTCATCTTTTGACAAGCATTTATGATGCTTGGTCATAAGTGAACAGCCTGTTTTGGGTTCAGGAAGAATTGGACTTCTTGGACATAGGAGAACCCCAACTGTACAAAACCCTCAACAGTTTTGTGACCCCCTAAAAATATCCTGTGACATCATGAAGGCAGACTAATTTATAGTGGTATAAGTTTCCATGGTATGGTAGTAATGTATGGCTGTGAGAGCTGGACCATAAGGAAGGCCAAGCGCAGAAGAATAGATGCTTTAGAGCTGTGGTGCTGGAGAAGAATCTTGAGAGTCCCTTGGACAGCAAGAAGATCCAATCAGTCAGTCCTAAGGGAAATCAACCCCGACTGTTCCCTGGAAGGTCAGATGCTGAAGCTGAAGCTCAAATACTTGGGCCACCAAATGAAAAGGGAGCACTCACTGGGGAAAATCCTGATGCTGGGGAAAACAGAAGGCAAAAGAAGAAGGGGACGGCAAAAGATGAGATGGCTGGACAGCGTTACTGATGTAACAAACACGAATTTGAGCAGACTTCGGAGGATGGTGGAAGACAGGAGGGCCTGGCGTGACTTGGTCCGTGGGGTCACAAAGAGTCGGACTCGACGGTGTGACTGAATGACAACAAAGTTTCCATAGGTTTCCAAAGGCTTGCTGTGGTTATTTGTGTGTGTGTGTGTGAGAAAAGTTCACGTACCCAAGTCAGTGTGGGCATGATCCCACACTAGAGACAAAGAAGCCTAGTGAGATCAGTACTATAAACAAAGTTGTCCTGAAGAGAAACAATTGCTTTCTGGAAAAGCTCAATGGCTATGTCTGAACAAGCACATGTGTTCTGAAAGCTGTTGGCCAAAACAGTAAGGCATCATGGGGGGTGTGGGGATGGATGTAGCTCTGCTCTATCGCTATCACTCGATCATATTTCATCTCATTCCCTGACCATTCTCCTTCCCATCCCAGGAGCTCAAGGTGACATACAAGCCTGAGGATCTTCTGATCCATATTTGTAACATCACTAAAATCAGCTACTTCACCCAAAAACTGAAAATAGCAAAGGTTGACTCAGCCTTCCATCCTTTTGAGGTCGGTAAAATGAGTATCCAGGTTTGCTGGGGGTAAAGCATAGATGACTGGGGAAGGCAATGGCAAACTACCCTGTAAAAAGTCTGTAGTGAAAATCTCGAGAGACGACATCACCCCCGAGTTGGAAACAACTGGTGCTTGCACAGGGGACTGCTTTTACCTTTACATAGCTCTTTAAAACGGGGCATAGAGGAACCAAGAAATTACAGGCCAGTTAGCTTAACATCTGTCCCAGACAACTTAGCAGAAACTGTAATCAAAGACAGAATTATTGAACACACAGAGAAACAAAACCTGCTAAGGGAAAATAAGCAATCCTTCTGCCAAGGGAAGTCTTACCTCACTCACCTTCTGGAGTTCTTTGAGGAAGTGAACAAATATGTAGATAATGGTGACCTGATAGATAAGGGGTGTCAAACACAGTTGTTCGGAGGGCCTGATCCGACATAAGTGAGACCTTGTCAGGCTGGGCCACACTTGTCATAAAATGTAATGCCAGGTAGCAGAGATATAAAATTTATAAAGGACACAAACATAATCAAATGTTTTTTTAAAAAACTTTAAAAACTTTAAAATATAGCATGCTTAAAAGACTAGCACTCTTGCAATATTTTATATAACACTCTGATAACTAACACCTCTTGCTCTGAATTATTGCAATCAACAACTGGAAGCAATCTTGAGTATGCTGTTCAGCTGTGTGTGTGTAAGTTGCAAACCTGCTTTTGATTTGTTGACATTCACTACAGAAATCTCATGATCGATGCTTTGAGCCTAAGACCAAGAGGAAAATATGAAATGTCTGGGCACTGCAAGATTTTGTACATAAATTGCTTCATGTTCTGGTCAGCTAATGGAGAAAATGTAGCTCCTGTGTGACTAAGCAAGCCTGGCAAAGCTGACTGTGACACAGAAGGAAGCAAGAGAGGGAGAAGGAAGCAAACAACAGTGAGTTGCTCGTGGACCTGATAAGAGCCCTCCGGGGGCCTGATCTGGCCCATGGGCCACACGTTTGACACCCCTGTGTCAAGGCTTTTTTTTTCTTGCAGGAGCTCCTCTGCATTTTAGGCCACGCCCCCCATATGTAGCCAATCCTCCAAGACCTTAGAAGGCTCTTAGTACAGGGCCTACTGTAAGCTCCAGGAGGATTGGCTACATCAGGTGGGCATGGCCTAATATGCAGAGGAGCTCCTGCTAGAAAAAGAGCCCTGCCTGTGATAGACATTATATACTTGGGCTTTCAAAGGGCTTTCAACAAGGTGCCTCAACAAAGACTCCTGAGTAAGATTGCTAGTCATGGGATAAGAGGATTAAAATTGGTTAAATGACAGGAAGTCGAGAGTAGGGATAAACAGACATTTCTCACAGTGGAGGAAAGTAAGCAGTGGGGTCCCACAAGTATCGAGACCGGCTCATAAATGGTCTGGCTCTCCTTCCTTCCTCCTGTTGCCCAGGAAACCAGAGCAAAAGCCGGCAGGGGAAACCCTAGAGGAGAGAACCGAAAGTTAATTTTGTAGCTCTATAAACCTCTCCAAAACCAGCTATTTGGTATAGCCCAAATATACCCCCCCCAAAACCCTCCCCACCCCCCAGCTTTATTTGGGATCAGCTATCCTGGCAGCCAGACACATTTTCTGATCTGTATTCAGCCTAAAAATACTTGGGAAATACTGATAAGGCCCCGTGGTACAGAGTGGTAAAGCTGCAGTACGCCAGTCAAAGCTCTCTGCTCACGACCTGAGCTCAATCACAGCGGAAGCTGGGTTCAGGTAACCGGCTCAAGGTTGACTCCTCAGCCTTCCATCCTTCCGAGGTCGGTCAAATGAGTACCCAGCTTGCTGAGGGGGGAGGGAAGTGTAGATATCTGGGGAAGGCAATGGCAAACCACTCCGTAAAAACGCCGTGATGCGATGTCACCCCAGAGTCGGAAACAACCGATGCTTGCACAGGGGGCTACTTTTACCTTTTTATTTTTCTGAGTATTTTTTGTCTCACATACAGCCAAACCCACACTCCTAAGTACCGTGGCCAAGTCTGCAGATTACTCAAAATTAATCAGGATAGTGAAAACCAGGAACACATGCGAAGAGCTGTGGGAGGATCTCCATGACGTGGGCGAGTGGGATATAATGTGGCAAATGACGTTCAATATAGTTAAGTCTAAGGTGAGGTATTCCAGAACAAAAAAATCCCAGCTTTATATGCTAATAAGATCTGAACTTGCTGAGACCAAGAGCGAAAGAGACCTTAGAGTTGTAGGGAATATTTTATTTAAAGTGTCAACCCAGTATGTTGTGGTACTGAAAAAGGTAAATCTGAGCTGGAGATTATTAGGAAAGAGACTGAAAATAGAACAGCTAATATCATAATGACCCTGAATAGATCTTTAGGGCAGCCTCATTTGGATTAGTGTGTGTTGTTCTCATCACTGTATCTCAAAAAGGACGTTTCAGAGCTGGAAAAAGGAGAGAAGAGGCAACCGTGATAAGGATGGAGCACCTTTCCTATGAGGAGAGGCTGAGAAATCGAGCATTTTTCAGGTCAGAAAAGACAACTAGAGGGAATATAATAGAGGATTATAAAATTATGCATGAGGCAGAGTGAGGAGACAAAAAAGAACTTTCTGCTCGACCAAAGAATGTGAACTCAAGGGCATCCACTGAACTGATGGGCTATAGATCCAGGACAGACAAAAATCAAATACTTCTTTATACAATGAGTGATTTAAATGTGGGATTCACTGGCATATAGGTTTGCCAATCCCCAGGTGGGGGCAGGGGATCCCCCCGGTTTGGAGGCCCTCTCCCCGCTTCAGGGTCATCAGTAAGTGCCCCCCACCTGCTGGGCACTCCATTATTCCCTATGGAGACTGATTGCCATAGGGTATAAAGGAAAATTGATCCATGGGTATCTGGGGCTCTGGGGAGGCTGATCTTTGATGCAGAGGCACCAACTTTTCAGCATAGCATCTGGTGCCTCTCCTCAAAATACCCCCCCAAGGTTCAAAATGATTGGACTAGGGGGTCCAATTCTATGAGCCCCTAAAGAAGGTGCCCCTATTCTTCATTATTGCAAATGGAGGGTAGGCATTTAAAAGGTGTGCGGTCCCTTTAAATGCAACGGCCAAAACTCCCTTTGGAGTTCAATTGTGCGTGCCACACCCTTGGTCCTGGCTCCACCCCCAAAGTCTTCTGGCTCTACCCCCAAAGTCCCCAGATATTTCTTGAGTCAGACTTGGCAACCCTACTGGCAGAGGATGTAGTGATGACCACAGTCGTCGACAGTTTTAAAAGGGGATTAGACTAGCCATGGTTACTAGAGGAACCTCCATGTTCAGAGGCAGTACACCTCTGAATACCAGTGCCAGGAGGCATCATTAGGGGAAGGCCTTGACCTCTATGCCGGGTTGTTAGACCTCCAGATTAACCCGTTGGCTGTTGCGTGAGAGAGGATGCTGGACCAGATGGACCTCTGCTCTGATCTAGTAAAGCTCTTACATTCTTCCTTCTATTGTTTCTTCACAACAACCCTGGGAGGTAGGCTAGGCTGAGACAGGGCAATTGGCACAAGATGAAATTCACAGTTAAGTGGGTATTTTTAACCCTGGTCTCCTCCAGAGTCATCTGACACTTACACCAAGCAGGGGTGTCGAACTCGTTTCTTATGAGGGCTGAATCTGACATAAATGAGACCTTGTTGGGCTGGGCCATGTCGGGCCAGGCCTTGTGTGCACCTATTTCAGATTAGGTAGCAGAGATATAAGCTTTATAAAGGACACAAACACAATGAAATATTTTTAATAAAAAACTTAAAAACATGCTTAAAACGTTAGCACTCGTGGGTCTTAAAGGTGCTTTCTTTGCATATCTCTCATGGGATCCAGCGAACTGTGCAAAGAAAGCTGAGGCACTCTCCTTCCTTCCCCAAGGGACTAGGGGGAGCCTCAGCCAATCGAAGGAAGAGAGGCTTGGCTCAGTAGCTCTGCTGTGCAATTGAGATAGCCTTGAAAAACAAGCTCTGCCTTCCCCCCCTTCCTCCCCAAGGGAGGAGCCTCAACCAATGGAGAGAGTAGAAGTTTTGTTCTGTAGTGGTTTGGTGTAGTGGTTAAGTGCACAGACTCTTATCTGAGAGAACCGGGTTTGATTCCCCACTCCTCCACTTGCAGCTGCTGGAATTGCCTTGGGTCATCCATAGCTCTCGCAAGGGTTGTCTTTGAAAGGGCAGCTTTCTGTGAGAGCTCTCTCAGCCCCACCCACCTCACAGGGTGTCTGTTGTGGGGGAAGAAGATAAATGAGATTGTATGCCACTCTGAGACTCTGATTCAGAGAGAAGGGCGGGGTATAAATCTATGGTCGTCTTCTTCATTGGGGAGAGCATGGGGTGGAGAAAGAAATAAGAAACAAACACTATCCAAGTGGGATAGACAGACAGAGATGTTGGTGAGCCTGGTGCATAGGATGACCATACATCATTGAATATTCTAGTATAGTGGTGCTATAGTGGTTATCCATATAACATTGTGTATTGTACTACTAAAGCCTTTGATTGTGTGGATCACAATGAACTGTTGCAAGTCCTTAAAGAGATGGGAGTACCACACCACCTCACATGTCTCCTGAGAAACCTGTATAAGTGTCAAGAAGCAACTGTCAGGACGTGATATGGAACAACTGATTGGCTTAGAATAGGAAAAGGAGTTTGACAAGGATGTATATTGTCACCCTGCTTATTTAATTTATATGCAGAGTAAATCATGCGGAATACTGGCCTGGATGAAGCAGAAGCTGGAATTAAGATTGCCGGGAAAAACATCAACCACCTCAGATATGCAGATAACACCACTGTAATGGCAGAAAGTGAGGAGGACCTAAAGAACCTCTTGCTGAGGTGAAAGAGGAGAGCACAAAAGTAGACTTGAAACTCAACATCCAAAAAACTAAGATCATGGCATCCAGCCCCATCACACCTTGGCAAATAGATGGGGAAGACATGGAAGTAGTGACAGACTTCACATTTCTGGGATCCAAGATCACTGCAGATGGTGACTGTAGCCATGAAGTTAAAAGACGTTTGTTCCTTGGGAGGACAGCTATGGTGAACCTGGGCATTATAATAAAAAGTAGAGACATCACCCTGCCAACAAAAGTCCATATAGTCAAAGTGATGGTATTCCCAGTAGTAATGTATGGCTGTGAGAGCTGGACCATAAGGAAGGCCGAGCGTAGAAGAATAGATGCTTTTGAGCTGTGGTGCTGGAGAAGAATCTTGAGAGTCCCTTGGACTGCAAGAAGATCCAGTCAGTCAGTCCTGAGGGAAATCAACCCAGACTGTTCCCTGAAAGGTCAGATGCTGAAGCTGAAGCTCAAATCCTTTGGCCACCCAATGAGAAGGGAACACTCACTGGAGAAGATCCTGATGCTGGGAAAGACAGGAGGCAAAAGAAGAAGGGGACGGCAAAAGATGAGATGGCTGGACAGCATTACTGATGTAACAAACACGAATTTGAGCAGACTTCGGAGGATGGTGGAAGTCAGGAGGGCCTGGCATGACTTTGTCCATGGGGTCACAAAGAGTTGGACTCGACTGTGCAACTGAACAGCAACAAAAAAGGGCTATAGCAGGTATCCGTACATCATTGCATATTGCATTACCGTGGTGCTATAGCAGTCGTTCAGAACTGACTCTTCCCCTGTGAACAATGCGGTTTAGTTGCAAAATTGTTGGCTTAAACTCAACAGCAATGTGATATTCAACCATGTGTCGATAGAGGTCTATTGTGTGACGTGACGGATATCAAGGGAGGGAGAAAGGCTACACTAGTTGCTCTAGGAGACATGTCTCCTTTACCCTGTTTTTATTGTAACTTCTAATATGAGCGATTCAGGAAGTGACACCATGACATAAGGCAAAGCCGGGGAGAAGTCCGGGGCTAAGTTGAAATGGTCTGTATTCTTTTTATCAGATGACATCTCTCTCTCTAAGAATCCCTGAGTGTGCTGTACATATATCCTATTTTATGAGGTTATCTCTATTTTCTTTCCTGCATGAATGTGAAGTGCCATAAAGTCGCTTCAGAGTCATGGTGACTCTATGAATTAGAGAGCCAGTTTGGTGTAGTGGTTCAGTGTGCTGACTCTTATCTGGGAGACATGGGTTTGATTCCCCGCTCCTCCACTTGCAGCTGCTGGAAAGGCCTTGGGTCAGCCGTAGCTCTTGTAGGAGTTGTCCTTGCTGTGAGAGCTCTCTCAGCCCCACCCACCTCACAGGGTGTTTGTTCTCCATCTCTCCTCATCATGTCCGTCCTCACAAGCAGGGTTGGAGTGGGCCTGAGCAAGTAGGTGGGTGGAAGACACAGCCTTTTGGAAGACACAGCCCCCCCAAAAGCACACAAATAACAGCGGAGTTGACAGAGCAGATGAAGCAAGCGAGAGAGCAGCAGTTTGGTGTAGTGGTTAAGTGTGCGGACTCTTATCTGGGAGAACCGGGTTTGATTCCCCGCTCCTCCACTTGCACCTGCTGGGATGGCCTTGGGTCAGCCATAGCTCTGGCAGAGGTTGTCCTTGAAAGGGCAGCTGCTGTGAGAGCCCTCTCCAGCCCCACCCACCTCACAGGGTGTCTGTTGTAGGGGAGGGAGATAAAGGAGACTGTGAGCCGCTCTGAGACTCTTCGGAGTGGAGGGCGGGATATAAATCCAATATCTTCTTCTTCATCTTCTTCTTATGGAAGATTTCAAAGGAAAGCTGGGAACCTTTGTTAGCTTATGGGTACCACACTGTATATACTTGGCCGCTCACATACCCAGTGTGTTCTGCACATCTCAGGAAAACACAGTTCCAGCCAAGTGACTATATGCCCGCAAAGGACATCCTTCTTACTGTTACTTTCAAGGGCTGAAGGCAGCAGCCCAGATCTGTCAAGTTTTCTAAAAAGTCATTGTGTCCTCTAATGCTTTATAAAGTGCTGTGGGTATATGTTCCTCCTCCAAGGCAGGTCGAGCAACACTTGAAAACTCTGGATGATTTGATTGCCACTTGTAATGGAAGTGGCATTACTCGGCCTTATAGCTGGATGGGGTTTTTTTTGTTGTTGTTGCTGTTTCCAAAAGCACATCAGAAAGCTAGAGGGACACTCATTATGGGCTGCGGTTTTTGATTTTGTCAAAGGAATTCCGGCAATCTTAATTTGAAATATTTTTTCAAATGAGCATGATCGGCATGGTGTGAAACATGCAGTGACAATACCGCAGTATAGCGTGGAAGAAGACGATAGATATCGGATTTCTATCCCGCCCTATACTCTGAATCTCAGAGCGGTCACAATCTCCTTTACCTTCCCCCCCACCACACCCTGTGAGGTAGGTGGAGCTGAGAGGGCTCTCACAGAAGCTGCCCTTTCAAGGACAACTCTGAGATAGCTATGGCTGACCTAAGGTCATTCCAGCAGCTACAAGTAGAGGAGGGGGGAATCAAACCCGGTTCTCCCACATAAGAGTCCATGCGCTTAACCACTACACCAAACTGGCTCTTGAGATTTACTGAACTGAGTGGCTACAGTCAGGTGAGGCCTGAAGATGCTTTGACAGCAACACACAACGGCACAGTTTGCGGAGCTGCTGCCCAACTGGGAAGAGCCATTCCATATGCATTGGTGGAGGACTAACCCCGCCTTCCAAATACACAAACACAGTATTTCAAATTCATAGTATACAAATTCAATAGGATAGGTATATGCCATGTTTGAGCAGACTTCCCGTTATTCATCGTCTGTGAAGATTATTAACTTTTATTGCAAGAAATAGAACTTGCGGTTTTACCTGGATCGTATTCTCCAGCCTAGCTAGCAAACAGTGGGAAACCCACAGTTAAATTGCCACGTATAATGATTATGCATGCAAACACGGTCTCAAGGTCAAGATGCTGCCTCACTAATTCACATTGATACTGACCAAGTGTTTAGTACACACAGATAACTAAACCAGTGTTCCCTCTAAGATGAGTTAGTGTGAGCTAGCTCACAGTGTTTTAGCCTCCAGCTCATTTTTTTGTCTTAGGTCAGGAAGGATGCCCCCAGAGCACACTAATTTATGCAGTTGCCAAATCGCTTGTTCACAACTTTAATGGCAGTCACTCATAAAGTTGAATTCTGGCTCATGAGACTCCACAGCTTAGAGGGAGCATCGAACTAAGTTTATTAATCTGAAATAGGGTTCCCAAGTCCCCCGTGTCCTCTGACGGGGGACTTTTTTTCATGCATGCTTTGCGTGCAGTGTGATGACATCACCCGCAAGTGACATCATCATGCTGGTGATGTTGCATGCTAGCTGCTCTAGGTGTTTCTGGAAAAAACTCTATGGTTTTCCCAGACATTCTAGCAATTTGGGAGGGAAATACTCTATGGTACCATGGCAGCCCTAATCTGAAACCAGGACCATTTTGAGGAACTGTGATTCCAACTACATGTTACAGGCAAATGCACATAATAGTACTTCAGCAGCCTTCCATCCCACAAAACAGTGTTTCAAGCATAGAGAGAAGAGGGTGCTGTGACTATTATGCAGATTTTCATGCTTGGTGTACCTTGAAAATACAAGGGGCTAATATCATCCACAGTTCTCAGATGAAATTCTGAATGCAACGACATGTTAGAGCTTTGGAAGCTAGTTTACATTAAGAACTTCAAATTGGGGCTAGATGAAAATGAAAACTAGGGATGGGCATGAACTGGCGCATGAACTAAAGCTCATGATGAATTTTAACTGGTTCGTGGTTCGTGAACTGAAGTTTGTGGCAGGTCAATCTGCATGAACTTTCAAGCGATTCGTGGTGGTTTGACATGGTTCATGAATGGATACATTTCCAGACAGACCAGAGACAATCAAAAGGTTTACCAAACTTCAAAGGCAGAGTGAGGTTCTCTGTATGTTTGGTGTGTGTAGCTTGCAGGGGGTTCATATACAGTTTTAAACCTGAGCCTGATATTTTCCCCAAAGGCACTTTCCAGGGGGCATCTTCTTTAAGGGGGTATACCTTGGACCCCTAAGTCCAGTATACACATAACTTGGACGGCATGTAGAGGGTGAGGTCCCCAGACAGTTTGATGTTTGCACAGGGTCTGTTCTCTATACTCCTGAGCCACATGAACCTGCTCCTGTCATTTACTCAGAAAGCACTTTCCAGGTGGCACTTTTTTGAGGGGCTGTAACTTGGATCCCAACAATCCAATCCTCACCAAACTTGGAGAGCAGGAGCTGGAGCCCCCCTGTGAGTTTGGCGTCTCTAGTATGCAGGGGGCATTCTACTGAATCACAAACCTTACAAACCTAACTGGTTCATTTGGCACCTAAAATATCACAATGGCTCACGAACCAGGTGCGCCACAAACCAAAACGAACCACATTTTCCTGGTTCATGGCCACCCCTAATGAAGACCTCCTTCCTGGCTCAGTGCAAAGAATGATGGAGCAACACATTCATCCATCCCACTCATCTTCTGTATTTCATAGATGACCTCTCTCTCATAGTTCTTTGTTAAGGATGAGTGTGCTAACTTTAGACCATTCTTTCTATCACCATTATTATGTCAATTGCAACCCTCCCTCCCTCCCTTCCTTCCTTCCTTCCTTCCTTCCTTCCTTCCTTCCTTCCTTCCTTCCTTCCTTCCTTCCTTCCTTCCTTCCTTCCTTCCTCCCTCCCTTCCTTCTTCCCTCCCTCCTTCCGTCTTTCCTCCCTCCCTCCCTCCCTCCCTCCCTCCCTTCCTTCCTTCCTTCCTTCCTTCTTCCTCCCTCCCTTCCTTCCTTCTTCCCTCCCTCCCTCCTTCCTTCTTTCCTCCCTCCCTCCCTCCCTTCCTTCCTTCCTTCTTCCCTTCCTTCCTCCCTCCCTCCTTCCTTTTTTCCTCCCTCCCTCCCTCCCGTCCTTCCTTCCTTCCTTCCTTCCTTCCTTCCTTCCTTCCTTCCTTCCTTCCTTCCTCCCTCCCTCCCTCCCTCCCTTCCTTCTTCCCTCCCTCCCTCCTTCCATCTTTCCTCCCTCCCTCCCTCCCTTCCTTCCTTCCTTCCTTCCTTCCTTCCTTCCTTCCTTCTTCCTCCCTCCCTCCCTCCCTTCCTTCCTTCTTCCCTCCCTCCCTCCTTCCTTCTTTCCTCCCTTCCTCCCTCCCTTCCTCCCTTCCTTCCTTCCTTCCTTCCTTCCTTCCTTCCTTCCTTCCTTCCTTCCTTCCTTCCTTCCTTCCTTCCCCTCCAGGTATGGTGTTTCAGTTACCACCATAGAAGAAAACTGACATTAAAAATTAGTTAAACAAAACATTTTAATTTATAATCTGGATGCTGAATTTTCTATTTTCTATGCCAATGATCATTTATATTGTTGGAAATTAACTTAAACTACTAGTGATTTTGAATGAAAGTTTCTTTCTTTATCTTGCATGAAACAAAGAGGTCATGAATATCTGCAAATAAATACTCAACCACTGCGCAAGGGCTCTCCCAGCAATGGTGCTGAAACTGGCTTTGTTGGCTTTTGCCTGAAAATAAAATGCTGGGATGTTTCTATTTTTGGCATACCTTTTGGATTACATCACTATGCATGAATATTTCAAAGAGGTGCCCTCATTAAATATTGCAGCATTTCCAGCCCATTTGATTCGGAATGTTTCATGCACTTTGCAATGTCATAAAGATCCCTTGAGAAAGGGGGTGGGGAGCCCTCCACATATGACATACATATATAAATGCTGGAAAGGCCAATTCATGAAAGAACAAGTAAAACTAAATTACACTTAGCCTAAGGTAAAGGTAGTCCCCTGTGCAAGCACCAAGTCGTTACGGTGACGTCACATCACAGTGTTTTCTTGGCAGACTTTTTACGGAGTGGTTTGTCATTGCCTTAACCAGTCATCTACTCTTTATGCACATATGAGGCTGCCTTACACTGAATCAGACCCTCAATCCATCAAAGTCAGTATTGTTTACTCAGGGCGTTGTCGCACTCACCTTCAGCCGGCGCGACCCCCCCCTCTTCACCGCGCAGGATCTGCGCGGATTTCGCACTAAACGCCGCGGAGCAGCCGGAAGAGCCGGAAACTCCCGGCGCAAAAGCCGCTCAAACAGAAACCGCCAAAAAGCAGTTTCCATTTGAGCGGCTTTTGCGCCGGGAGTTTCCGGCTCTTCCGGCTGCTCCGCGGCGTTTAGTGCGAAATCCGCGCAGATCCTGCGCGGTGAACAGGGGGGTCGCGCCGGCTGAAGGTGAGTGCGAAAACGCCCTCAGACTGGCAATGACTCTCCAAGGTCTCAAGCTGAGATTTTTCATGCCTATTTACCTGGACCCTTTTTAGGTGGAGATGCCAGGGATTGAATCTGGGACCTTCCGCTTACCAAGCAGATGCTCTACCACAGAGCCACAGTTTCTCCCCTAATAATTATTCCTCCCTTCCTTCCTTCATTCCTTCCTTCCTTCGCCTCCAGGTATGGTTTTTCAGTTACCACCATAGAAGAAAGCTGACGGTTTGGTGTAGTGGTTAAGTGTGTGGACTCTTATCTGGGAGAACCGGGTTTAATTCTCTCTCCTTCACTTACAGTTGCTGGAATGGCCTTGGGTCAGCCATAGCTCTGGTAGGAGTTGTCCTTGAAAGGGCAGCTGCAGTGAGACCCTCTCAGCCCCACCCACCTCACAGGGTGCCTGTTGTGGGGGGAGAAGATATAGGCGATTGTAAGCCGCTCTGAGTCTCTGATTCAGAGAGAAGGGCGGGGTATAAATCTGCAGTTTTCTTCTTCTTTTCCCCCTTGTGGCCCGCTGCTCCGTATCACCAGGGGAAGCAGTTGTGTCAGAGGATCTGATTTTCTGGAATGGGCTTCTGGTGGAAGTTCAAACAGTGTCGTCTTTTCCCTATTTTTCACATGCTAGGCAAAATAATTTCGTTTATGAGAGATTTTAATCTAAACTAACTGGTGGCTGCAGATCTATGGCAGTAGGTCAATTTTTATATTGATGGAGCTTTAATTGCGATGTCTGATTTTTTTTTTTTTTAAAAAGCTTTCTTGGATTCATTTGAATAATGAAGAGAAATACAGAGATATTAGCCCGTATCCTACCAGTCCAGTGGGGTTGCCAGTATTGCCTTGGCAAATGCCAGGAGATTTTTGAAGACAGCGCCTAAGGAGGGTGGGATTTGGGGACACTCCAGGAGACACTCTCGGAACCCTATGGTTTTTTACCATAGAGACATGGAAGTCATATTCCGGCCTCTCCCCCCTCTTGTTTCTCAAGATTTTTTGACAGTGGGAGACTGGGGTCAAGAATGGGGGTTTGCTTATGAAGGAACATATACAAGTGCTGATTATAGATTAAAAGTGCCTTCAAATAGCTAGAGGTCTATGTGCAGTCCCAGCACAGATTCGAGACTTGACGTCTGCTGCCCAGGGCCAGCCTTGCTACAAGGCCTTTGGCAACAGCCTTCTGGGGGTGTTGAATTGGACACCCCACATGACTCAGTGAGGTCACACCACTGCCCAGTGGCCACCTGTCTGAGTCTCCCCCGGCCCGCCCCCCCCAGTGCAGGCATCTTGGAATTTCCAAGAGGCATTGGTGGTGGAGCTTTCTCCTGCTTTTGCACCCTACAGGGGTGCAAAAGCAGGGAAAGGATCTCCTCCTGCACTTCTTGGGTAAGTCCGAGAGCTGCGGGCAGTGGGGCAACCCCTTCTTTGGGGTTGCTGTGGCCCGATTACTCCATTCTATCCTATAGACCCATAGGATAGAATGGAGAGATCTGGTCACAGCAACCCCAGAGAAGGGTGTGTGTGTGTGCAAGTGGTTACCCTTGCCTTGGGTGCCAAAGGGTGGCCCTACTTCAGATGCAAGAATTTCTCTCACAAGTTCATTCTTTCTGTAGTGAATGGAAATGCCTTCTGTAATATCTTATTATTAAAGCAGACCAAAAAAAAAAAAAACCAAATTAAAACATTGACAACAAAAACACACCCCTTCCCCAAGGAAAAAAAAATCCCACGATGAACATATAGCAACAAAGGAAATTAGAAAATTTAATAAATTGTGGCATTGATAGCTCAGTATTCTCTCTCTCTCTCTTTTTCGTTAAACAAATCTAATTAGAATATAGAGAGGGGTTTACTTAAGTTTCCCTCCTAATTTGAGGCAGGGCTTAAACATGCCTTGAGTATTATTCTGAGTTATGTATAAAATAAAGTCATGCCACGTTTCAAAGAAATCTGAAGTTTTGGATTTATCTTTATTTATTCTAATTTGGTTTGTTAATTTTTCAGCCATAGCTATCTGCCATAACTCAGTATACCAAGACTGTAATGTTAGTAATTCTATGGATTTCCAACTTTTAGTTTTTGTCCTGTGGGCTGGCATTAACATAAACACTATCTAAATGTCACTTTTTCATTTTGTTTCTCCCATATTGTTAATAAAGCCAAAGCTGGTGTGACACAAATGGTTTGACATGCGTTGTTGTTGTTCTTATTATTACATGGGGAGGGACAGTGGCTCAGTGGTAGAGCATCTGCTTGGGAAGCAGAAGGTCCCAGGTTCAATCCCTGGCATCTCCAAAAAAGGGTCCCGGCAAATAGGTGTGAAAAACCTCCGCTTGAGACCCTGGAGAGCCGCTGCCAGTCTGAGTAGACAATACTGACTTTGATGGACCAAGGGTCTGATTCAGTATAAGGCAGCTTCATATGTTCATGTTCATATACTAATTGCCCCATCCTGGCCAGTAAGATACTTTGGCTGCTAACAGACCAGCACTTTGGGCCGACTCAGATGCCTCTGAAATCGACCCAAAAAATCCCTCCACGTGCAAATATCTGCCGTCCATCCTCATCCCATCCTCACCCCATCCTCCAGCCTCTCCATTGCAACTGAAAAAGCTACCACTTCCAAAGTGCTAGCAATTTTTTGAGCCGCACACCAGTCACCTCCTTGGCATCTGGAAGCAGAAGGGCACAAGCGAGGCGCTTTGGCAGTATGAAACCGCCAAGCCGCCCCTAGTTGCATCCGGGTTTTAAAAAATGAAAACTGTTCAGTGTGCATGAGCGCATGTGCGTGCATGCACATGACTATGAAGACAGGAATGGTGTGCAATGGCTGTCTGAACATGTCCATGTCACCCCATGGATGGGATGGGGACGGCTTGCGAGGGAGCGCATGGAGGTTTCCGTTCCAATTTGGGTTGCCTCCCAACCGCCCCAAAAAACTGCCCCAGCCTTTGGTTCCTATTTTGAGTTTTCTCAATATTCTTTCTACTTCAGCAAATCCAAGCTATGTAACCGCACTGGAATTGGTGCTTAACAATACAAAGTCTAAGGAAACACAGATTTAGTAATGAGATTTTGGTAACAAGATGCCTTTTTTACATTTCTTTAAATGCAAGTATTATTCCTCTGAAGACGGGCATGCAGTTGCTACTCACAGTCTGAAAACCAAATGTATTAATAAATAGATGTGTGTGTCTCTTTGGCCCAGCCCTTAATCCTTACTAGTCTGATCCACTTGAAAAAAATGGATTCTATGAAAAACCAGCTAATTCCATGCCAAGTGCGTTTGGCTTTACATTCAGTAGGGTATTCACACCTGATGTTACTCATCCTGAAATGTGAAGCCAGACACCAAAGTATGCAACACCAATGATGGTAGAACAATGACTTATTTGGGGGACGGAAAAAACAAACAAACCTGAGGAATTATATATCTGCGTGGTTAAATATTTTGTCTAGAAAACTGGAAGACCTAGTGGTCAATACTTATCTGTAAACAATAGCATGACTATGTAATTAATCACATGGAAAAACAGATATATTGAAAGGAAAGCATACCTGCCATTCTGACAACTTCTTGGATAGCAGAGCCAGGAAATAGTTTTTAAGTTTTCAAATGCTGCAAGGCTTTGAAAAAGAGCCCCGTGGTGCAGAATGGTAAAGCTGCAGTACTGCAATCCTATGCTCTGCTCACGACCTGAATTAGATCCCAGCGCAAGCTGGGTTTAGGTAGCTGGCTCGAGGTTGACTCAGCCTTCAATCCTTCCGAGGTCGGTAAAATGAGTACCCAGCTTGCTGGGGGGGGGGAAGTGTAGACGACTGGAGAAGGCGATGGCAAACCACCCCGTAAAAGGTCTGCCGTGAAAACATTGTGAAAGCAACACCACCCCAGAGTTGAAAACGACAGATGCTTGCACAGGGGACCTTTCCTTTTCCTTCTACCTTTACCTTTTAAGGTTTTGAAAACAAATTAAGTAAGTTTTTAGGCACCAGGGACAGTGATGCACCTAAGCCCCTCAGCCCATAGGAACTTCCATTAGGGTGTTTTCACCATTTGGTACACATATATTAGGGTTCTCAGTCTCCTGCTCAGGGTGCATTTTCCATTGATTTTGGGGCCTCCACCACCAGCATGGAGCTGGCTGATGGGGGGATCCCCACCCCCAAAGCGCTCCATCGGGGTCCAATGTGCTCAGCACAATGATGTCACCTGGAATTGACATCATCATGCGGGGCACATCGTACAGGGGACGCTCTAGCATTTGGGTAAAAACTCTATGGCATGCTGGGGATTGGCAAGCTTGGCTGGACAACTCTAAGATTTCCTGGATAGGGCAAATTGTTTAGATCAGGGGTCCCCAGCCCCTGGGCCATGGACCAGTACTGGTCCGTGGCCAGTTAGCAACTGGGCTGCGGAGTGAGGCAGAGGGACCACCCCACCCCTTTTGTCTGTCTGGGTCCCAGGCAGATGAAAGAGGCACCCACCTCTTTCATTTACCTAGGTCCTGGGCAGCTGGAATGGGTAGCGTGGCCGTAACCTTTGCCTACCCCTCATTTAAAGACCCCCATGAGGGGCAGGGATGGGCAGCAAAAACCCCAGAACCCCCACCGGTCCGTGGAAAATTGTCTTCCACAAAACCAGTCCCTGGTGCCAAAAAGGTTGGGGGCTACTGGTTAAGAGCCTTCCCTATCCGAGATTAGACCTGGTTGTGGGACTGAAACAACTTTGGTTGCCCCAGTGAAAGACCAGCACATGCTTTGTTTTACAAGGCGGGATTATTCAAGGCAAGTGATGAATAAGAACATAAGAGAAGCCATGTTGGATCAGGCCAATGGCCCATCCAGTCCAGCACTCTGTGTCATACAGTGGCCAATATGTGTGTGTGTGTATACACACACACACACATATCTATACTGTGGCTAATACCCACTGATGGACCTCTGCTCCATATTTTTATCCAATCCCCTTTTAAAGCTGGCTATGCTTATAGCCGCTACCACCTCCTGTGGCAGTGAATTCCACATGTTAATCACCCTTTGGGTGAAGAAGTACTTCCTTTTATCCGTTTTAACCTGTCTGCTCAGCAATTTCATCGAATGCCCGTGAGTTCTTGTATTGTGAGAAAGGGAGAAAAGGACTTCTTTCTCTACCTTCTCCATCCCATGCATAATTTTGTAAACCTCTATCGTGTCACCCCGCAGTCGATGTTTCTCCAAGCTAAAGAGCCCCAAGCGTTTTAACCTTTCTTCATAGGGAAAGTGTTCCAAACCTTTAATCGTTCTAGTTGCCCTTTTCTGCACTTTTTCCAATGCTATAATATCCTTTTTGAGGTGCGGTGGCCAGAATTGCACACAGTACTCCAAATGAAACCGCACCATGAGACTAAGATCATGATGTGTTCACATTTCTTCTGTGAAAGCTATTAAATGCATATTTGCAGTTGGTACTGGGCATGCTCGCAATTAGGAAGTAACATTTGGGATTGGATTATCGTGATCTATGAGGTTGTGCTCCCCGACGGGTACGATTCTCTGACAATAACCTCACCTCTTGGCGTTGCCTGCGTCGCTAATACAAAAAAAAAACAAAAACGTGTTTTTTTTTTTTAAAGGACATATATTTAACTGGCAGAATGGCATTAAGTTGTCAGCTCTGAAATGCTGAACAGCACAAGTTGAAATGGGCAGGGAGGGAAAAATAAATACATTCAGGCAGATTATTTTATCCTGTGGGGCGGTTCACCTGATAAACCACAGCAACCCCAAAGCCAGCGGACACTAAGTAACTTCCTACATCTGCAGAAGGAAATAAAGAGAAATTCCTGTTCGCCAGGAAAATCGTTTTATGTTCCCATGATGTAGTGATAAAGCTGGAGATTATTCCTTGCAGACTGTGGGGTGGGGGGTGGGGGGCTCGCTTTGAAGTTGCCTGCGCTCTTTGCTGGGGATTTAAGTTTGTTAGTACAACTTTGTTCAGTTCCTATGCAAAGACCCACATGGAGAGCTCTGGAAGTAGAGCTGAAATGAATTTCTTTCTAATCCTTCTCCTTTGCAGATTTTTCATGTCTAATGTCATCCAGATATTACCTGGATGCTCAAATATTTGCTAAATATTCTCTGAATGTTTCATATTTGGGTTCAGAGCTCAAGCTGTCACCCTGAAAGACGTGCATTTTGAGGTTATAAAACTTGGGAACCGTTATAGAACTGGTTATGTTGTGATATATAAACTTCCAAAGTAAGTCAATCAAGGTAATTTACGAAAATTTTTGCCGTATATAATTATATTCTAGTCTTAGTAGGAGCTTCAAGAGATATCAAGGACTATTGTATTGAATTTAAAACGTTTTCATAATATTTCTACTTATACAGTGCTCAGTTCATATCATCGCTGGTGTCAATGATCATATAATATTCACTGCAAACAGATCTTCTCCTTTAATAACACAATACAATAGTCCTTGATATCTCTTGAAGCTCTTTCCCTTCCCTTTCCCCTTTCCTTCCATTCCCGTCCCCCATCCCTCTGTACCTGGAAATCCAATAAACCTATTTAACCCATTTTGAGGCTATAATTTCACATTAAAAATGCAAATGGCGACAGGGGTGGAGAAAGTTGACATAGAGAATTTTTCTTTTCTTAAAATACTAGGACTCAAGGGCATCTGATTAAGCTGATGGCGGTGGGTTCAGGATGGATAAAAGCAGGCCTCAGATTCAGCAGGAGCTCACAGGAGTACAACTCCTGAACCTTTCTGAGGGTTCCCCCTCTTCCTCCCCACCTGTCTTGTCCATCGAATAGTAGGTGCAGCTGCAGAACAATCCTGGCTCCGCCCCCAAAGTCTCCTGGCTCCACCCCCAAAATCCCCAGATATTTCTTGAATTGGACTTGGCAACCCTAGTGGGTGGGGGCAGCCCAGGAGAGCCCCAGGTGAGCGAGGCCTGCTTGGGCTGGCTGGATCTCTAGCCAGTCCAAGCAGGCCTTGCTCGCCCAGGTCTCTCTTTTCTTCCATTGGGTTGCTTTTGGTTGGTGGGGGCACAGTGTATGCTAATGAGTTCTGCTAATGAGTTCCACCACCTATTTTTCTACGAAACGATCCCTGGGCTCATCACAGCACAAAATCCATGAAGGAAATGGTGTTCCATCATGTTTTGGATTGGATGAACATTTCAAGTTACCCAGTGACAAGATTTTCATACACATGGGCTGTGATTTCAGTAGACATGAACCTGCTTTAACCATACCGAATTGTGGCACCGCAGAAGTGGCAGATTGCATCTAAAAGCGTTAGACCTCATTTCCGGAAGGTTTAATATAACCAGAAGGTTTAATATTGCCCAATAAGTGTTCCTAGTCAGCTTTGCCAATTAACTTAACTGGTGGAAATTGCTGATGGAATCCAGAAAGAAGTTCAGAGGCTGTGTCTCTATACCATGTATGAGTATGACTTAAGCTCTCGTAAGGTATTCAGTATGCCCTGTTGATGGCTGGGCAGAGGAATTAGTGTGTGAGGGAGGATGCTGGACTAGATGGACTATTGGTCTGATCCAGCAAGGCTGTTCTTATATTCTTACTCAGTTTGGAAGGATTCAAGATTCCCAGATGCCAGTATCTAGCTGTTAAACTTGGAGGGATTGAAGTTGTGGTGGAAACGCCACAAAATATATGCACTGTGAGGTAGAAAATGTATTGCTTATTCTTTCAAGAATTTCCATGAAAATGGGAGCCTGGTGGGAAAGTAAAATGCATAACCTATCACTGGGTGACAATCGCTTAATGGTATAAGTGGCAATCCCCTCTAGAGGTGTGATAAACTTTGCAGGGAACATGTTTGGCAGGGAAACCTATCATTCGGCAGCCACAATCCCTTTGTGCCGATCGCCTCAGATCACCTCACTTTGGCCCCGGCTGGCTCAAGCGGCTGCTGAGCAGTTTTGTGACTGTGTAGTACCTGTGGTGGTTGGTGGCCTTCTTTTTGTGGTGAGGCCACTTTTGAATCTGCACGGGAGGAGAAATCAGCTCTTTCCAAAGGACATGGATGGTTAGGTCAAGGACTCAAATAATATGGTGGTAGGGTGGAACTAGTACTTCCATAAGGATGTGTGACACGCAGGGCTTTTTTTGTAGCAGAAACTCCTTTGCATACTGGGCTACACCCCCCTGATGTAGCCAATCCTCCAAGAGCTTACAGTAGGCCCTGAAATAAGCACCCTGTAAGCTCTTGGAGGATTGGCTACATCAGGGGTGTGTGACCTAACAGGCAAAGGAGTTCCTGCTACAAAAAAAAAAAAAAGGGGTGGGTGATGTGTACAAAAGAACATTGATTACACAAATTGAGACAAATGGTAGAACGTCTGAAAAAGCATAGACCAATTCCTCACTAGTAGTTGCTCGGCCCCCAAGCTTCTGCTTTTCCTGGCTCAAGCAATCAATTCCCCACCGGTTGCTGTGAACATATGAACATATGCAGCTGCCTTCTACTGAATCAGACCCTTGGTCCATTAAAGTCAGTCTTGTCTACTCAGACTGGCAGCAACTCTCCAGGGTCTCAAGCTGAGATTTTTCACACCTATCTGCCTGGACCCTTTTTAGTTGGAGATGCCGGGGATTGAACCTGGGACCTTCTGCTTACCAAGCAGATGCTCTAGTACTGAGCCACCGTCCTTCCTGTGTGGGTGCATTTTGATCCACGGCTCTTTCAAAGTTCCCCCGGGGCTTCCTGCTCTTGTTGTTTAGAGTTCCGGAAGCCACAAGGGAAATTGGAGGGAGCCATGGATCAAAATGCACCCGCAAAGTGACTGGTGGGTAATTGATCACTTGAACTGGGGATAGCAGAAACCCAGGGGTGGAGCAACTGCTAGTAAGGAATTGGGAGAAATGGGTTTGATACCCCACTCCTCCACATCCCCCAAGAGCTTGCAGGGCTCTTAGTACAGGGCCTATTGTAAGTTCTATGAGGACTGGCTACATCAGGGGTGTGTGGCCTAATGTGCAAAGGAGTTCCTGCTACAAAAAATGCCCTGGTTAGTGATGCATCCATTTGTACATGAAAGTAACGCCACGAAGTTGTGTTAACCAGATTTCCCTGTTAAGCAGTCATTTCAGAGGAAATGTGTGCGTTCACCATTGCAAATTGCTCCGTGTATTTCTTAGCTGAGATTCCTTACGTTTATTAACCAGACTTCCCTTCCAAAGGCTTTTATCAAACCTGCTAACTGAATTAGCCCTTGTTTATGCAACACGTCCTGGTGACTCCTTAAATATTGCTCCCTCTTTCAGCATCGCCCCATCATATATTTTTTTAAAAGGATATCCCAGCAACAGTCTCTGGAAAGTGTTTAGAGGAAGGGGGGGGGGGGAACCAGTCCCATAATTGACAACATAATAAATATGCTGGATACATCAGAGCAAATGGTGCTTGCGGATGCTGGCCAGCAGTTGTTATGCCAGCTGGTGAAGGGTTCTCCAGGTGGAACAAAACCTGCCAGGATGGTGCTTGCCTTGAAAAAGGTGTGAGACAGGATTTAAAAGCTGGGGCATTTCAACATTTGCTAGGGGGGGCGGGGAAACCACCTGGCAGTCAAGCATGAATTCAAACATCCCTCAAGACACTCCCGGAGATTAAGCGAGTCCTTTGTTTCGTCCATGCGCCTGGAGCGCACAGACACCGACAGGTGGGAATGTCTATGTGCCAGGCGAAGGCTTCTCTGGTAGGGATATCTTTGAGGATTAAAAAGCACTAAAAAGAATGAAGACTGAAAAGGTACCGCAGGAGTGGGGAAGATTAGGTATCACGAATGAGAGAATAAAAACTTTGCCAGGGAATGCGGTGTCGGGGGGGGGGGGGGGAGGGATACATCATCAGGAAAACCTTGCCCATTAAATTTTTTATTCTACACACAGGGCTTTTTTTGAGCTGGAACGCAGTCCTGGCTAGCTTGGCATCAGGGTGTGTGGCCTAATATGCAAATGAGTCCCTGGTGGCCTTTTTCTACAAAAAAAGCCCTGTGTGGAACAATGGTGATGTCAGGGGGTGTAGCTTAATATACAAATGAGTTCATGCTGGGCTTTTTCAACAAAAAGATAGATAGATGATAGATAGATAGATAGATAGATAGATAGATAGATAGATAGATAGATAGATAGATAGATAGATAGATAGATTTTGTTCATTAAAGCCCAGCAGGAACTCATTTGCATATTAGACCACACCCTCTGAGGCCAAGCCAGGCGGAACTGTCTGTCTGTCTGTCTGTCTGTCTGTCTGTCTGTCTATCTATCTATCTATCTATCTATCTATCTATCTATCTATCTATCTATCTATCTATCTATCTATCTATCTATCTATCTATCTATCTATCTATCATCTATCACTCTTCACTTGAATTCTCAGAGTGACTTACAATCTCCATTCCTTCCTTTCCTGACAAGAGTCGCCCTGTGAGACAGGTGGGACTGAGAGAGCTCTGGAGAGAACTACTCCGACAGAACTCTAACTGACACAAGATCACCTGGCAGCTGCATGTGGAAGAGTGGAGAATCAAACCTGGTTCTCTCCGATTAAAGTCCAGGCTCCTAAACACTTCTCCAAACTGGCTCTTAAACAGCATTGTACCACTGATCAATGATTTTGTACTTTTAAAAATTTATTTCCTTCAAAAAAGAAAAAAAAGACTAAGGGAAAAAAAAAACCTCTTATAACCCAATTATATTGATACTATTGTAGATGTCAATCACATTGGGTTGAATCTCATGCACTAAATCTTCCTCCGACAAAGAAATATCTTCTATGGTGGAAAAAGTCCTAGCAGAAGAGAGACTCTGAATTGAACCCTATATTTTCAAATGTCATGATCTGAACCAGTCTGGTGTAGTGCTTAAGTGCACGGACTCTTATCTGGGAGAACCAGGTTTGATTCCTCAGTCCTCCACTTGCAGCTGCAGGAGTTGTCATTGAAAGGGCAGCTGCTGTGAGAGCACTCCCAGCCTCACCCACCTCACAGGGTGTCTGTTGTGGGGGAAGGAGATAAAGGAGATTGTAAGCCACTCTGAGACTCTGATTCAAAGAGAACGGTGGGGTATAAATCTGCACTCTTCTTCTTTCCCAATCAGAATACCTAATCTGTCCCAAAGGATACCTAGAGCACTGAACACCATCAGACATTAAAAACATCAGCACCAAACTGTTTTAATTGCTATTTATTGAATGTTGCATATTTTAATCGTTGAATGTTGTATATTTTAATTGTATCGTGATTGTTTTATTGTGATTTTATTCCTTGTGAGCCGCCCTGAGCCTGCTTCAGTGGGGAGGGTGGGATATAAATCTAATAAATAATAATAATAATTATTATTGCAGTGTTTCTCCTGGAAGACCCTTATCCCAGACATCGGACCTAATTTGATGCAAAGCCAAATTACGGCTAACAACTGAGAAGACAGCATCCCAGGGCTGAACTTGCGAGGGACTAAACTCAAAACCTCAAGTGAAAAACAGCCACTTGTCCTGCTGAAAATCAAGTTCTGTTCGGCTTTCCCACTGCTGTGCAGGAAATTTGCGGTCCAAACAAAAATAGAAACTGGATCTCCCGAACTTCCGCTCCATTTTTCGACCGCAAGACCTTTCAGCTACTCGTTTTTGCCAAACCTCGGTAGTTCCAAGCTGGTTTAAGTACACTTAAATTACAGTCTAAATTTTACAGTGAATCATTTTTGGATTTTCCAAGTTGTTATTATATAGATTGTCAAGACCTTTTTTTCTGGTCCTTTTGAAATGCCACCGATTTCGCTTTCTAATGTCCTGGATATTGGTGAGAAAAACAGACGCATGGGAGGTTGGTTTCAAAGGCTATACATGACTTTGCAGATTGATTTTCAAATCCTTATATGTGCCTTTGCATGCACATCATGAGAACAGGAGGTATTACCAATGAAAATTAAACACTGTTTTTATTTTTTTTAAAGACTAAATTCAGATACATTAAAAAATATAATTCAGCCTTTTTTTGTAGCAGGAATTCCTTTGCATATTAGGCCACACCCCATGAGGTAGCCATATTAGGCCACACCCCATGAGGTAGCTTACAGGGCTCTTAATACAGGGCCTACTGTGAGGTCCAGGAGGATTGGCTACATCAGGGAAGTGTGGCCTAATATGCAAAGGAGTTCCTGGTACAAAAAAAGCTCTGAGCCTATGCCAACAGAATGTCGGTAACTGGATAACTTTAGATCAAAGTCTGAGTCCAGTGGCTCTTTTAAGACCAACAGAGTTTTATTTTGGGTATAGGCTTTTGTGTGCAAGCCCACTTCATCGCATACAGCGAAACAGAATTCACCAACCATTACATATAGGTAGCAGGTAAGTTGGATATGGCCAGGAAAACTAAGATTGGATTAAGACAATCGTTAACACCTATGAATAGCAGCAAACATAGCTACCTATCTGGATAGCTTTAATCATTCTTCCAAAGCTGTGAGATAGAAGGCCTCTTTTTGTAGAAAAAAAACCAGCAGGAACTTTTTTGCATATTAGGGCACCCCCCCCCCCACATCACTGTTGTTCCGCACAGGGGTTTTGCAGGAAAAGTCCAGCAGGAACTCATTTGCATATTAGGCCACACCCACCGACATCACCATTGGTTTGCACGGGGTTTTTTTTTTTTTGGTCTAGGAAAAGATCAGCTGATGGCGGTAAAACGCTGCTGCTGCAGCCGCCCCCCTCCCTTCCTATCTGTGGTGGTGCTGTGCTCCATTGCCCCACGCATGCTGAACACAGCTAGAATTAGCCCTACCCCTATAATTTACCTGCGCTTCAGCATTTATGCAGGGGGGGGGGTGGCGGAATGCACCTCAGAAGGGAAGGGAGGGGAGGGGGAAGGGAGGGGTGGTGGCTGCCGCTGCAGTGTTTCACCACCATCAGCTGATCAGCGGGGGGCATGGCAGATGGCATCTGCCTGGGGCACCATGCGCCCTAGGGCTGGCCCTGGATGCAGCCATAGTGTACATGCATGGCTTTCAGTAGAGAAGCAGTTTAGTATATTTCTATACCATGCAGTTAATGTGGAAAAAGAGCTCCTGTTGTTTCTTAAGTCAGGTAGGTCCCATGGTTTGTCAGATTAGGCAGTTGATTACCTGGGCCTTCTCAGTTGTGGTACCAGGAAGACGTGTCTGTCCCCTTCTGTTGCCATCTTCAGCCAATGTGTGATGACTTCTTTCGTTTTGTCTGCCATTCTCTCAGTGACCTAGGGTTGCCAGGTCTGTGATGGAAAATACTGGAGACTTTGGAGGCGAATCCAGGTAGGGTTGCAAAGTCCAGTTCAGGAAATATCTGGGGACTTTGGGGGTAGAGCTAGGAGACTTTGGGGGTGGAGCCAGGAGCAAGGATGTGACAAGGATAATTGAACTCCAAGGGACTTCTGGCCATCACATTTAAAGAGACAGCACACCTTTTTAAATCCCTTCCCTCCATAGGAAATAATGAAGGATAGGGGCACCTTCTTTTGTGGCTCATAGAATTGGACGCCCTGGTCCAATCGTTTCAAAACCTGGGGGTTATTTTGGGAAGAGGCACTAGATGCTATACTGAAAATGTGGTGCTTCTACCTCAAAAAAACAGCCCCCCCCCGAGCCCCCAATACCCGCAGATCAATTCCCCATGGGAATCATTCTCCATAGGGAATAATAGCGTGCCCAGTAGACATCTCCCTCCCCCCCACCCGCTTTCTGACGACCCTAAAACGGAGGGAAGGACCCCAAACCTGGGGATTGGCAGCTCTCTCTCTCTCTCTCTCTCTCTCTCTCTCTCACACACACACACACACACTTACTTACTGGGTCTGGTTCCTCCACAAGGGCATCTGAAAAGAACAGGGACTATGCTGCTCTCTCGCTTTGCTCTGAAAAGAAAGCAAAACAAATGGAGGGATTGTGCTGCTGACCCTTCCCCATGCAGTACTTCCTGCTTAACTTTAAAGGCACACAAACACACACACATTTTGAAACAGACGCGTTTGCAGGTCTCTAAACCTGCCGGAGATCTAGAGGTACATGGTGGCTGTGGGGGCGGGGCTTCCTCTGCTGGCCAGCTGACTGGGGGCGGGGAGAAGCCTGTAAAACCGGGGGATCCCCCACTGGGACCTGGGAATTGGGAAGCCTAGATCCAGGAGAGGGCGGGGTTTGGGGAGGGGAGGGACCTCAGCACGGTACAATGCCCTTGAGTCCATCCTTCCAAGCAGCCATTTTCTCTGTCAGCTGGAGATTAATTGTGAAAGCGGATCTCCAGGCCCCACCTGGAGGCTGGCAACCCTTCAGTGACCCCTCTTCCCTGTTTTTAATTGTCGCTTCATCTATGTGTATCTTAACTTACTTTTAATTTACGTGTAATTTAACTTGGTTTGAATGATGCATTTTTGGTTTGGTTTAAATTATTTTAAGGGGTGTTTTTATTACGTATGCTTTTAATCTGTCAGCTGCCTTGGTGGCCCTGATGAAGACAGACAGAGTATAAATTTTGTAAATGAGATAATAAGGGCAGCATTTTTTTTAAATTTAACGGAAACCACCCAAGACACTTTAAAAAAAAGAGCATTTTGTCCCCTTGACCCGCCTATGCTGATTCGTAAGTTAGTCATAGAACATTTACAACTACGAAATAATAATTTGTGATAACGTTGACTATTATAACTGATAATTCTGCTGCCATTGTGATGTATATATCTGTAAGCCTTTAAGTGAGCACTCACAAAGTAGTTTCTGTTCTCCCCACCCTGGCCTCCGTGGGAGGGGCAGGGCCTTGCTCCAGTTTCGACATATTTATTTTCTTCACTGTTTTTGCCCCAGAGCTGATCCCAAACAAATGCTTACCATATGAACTAAGCTTATTATTCCTGTTTGATCCTTGAATCTGTTACTGCTCGCCCTCTACCTATACGTATGGACTGATAATTTCCAATGTTGTTTCTGTCGCCGTCTATACTCTAATTGCCCCTTCTTGCCAACTAATTCCTCCCCCCCTCTCTTTCTAAATGTAATGGCTGAGGAAATTCTGTTTCATTGTATCTGAAAAAGTGCACTTGAAGAAGAAGAAGACTTCAAATTTATACCCCGTCCTTCTCTGAATTAGAGTCTCAGAGCGGCTTACAATCTCCTAGATCTTCTCCCCTCACAACAGACACCCTGTGAGGTGGGTGGGGCTGAGAAGAAGTGGAAGAAGACTGCAGATTTATACCCCGCCCTTCTCTCTGAATCAGAGACTCAGAGCGGCTTACAATCTCCTATATCTTCTCCCCTCCTATATCTTCTCTGGGTGGGGCTGAGAGGGCTCCCACAGCAGCTGCCTTGTCAAGGACAACTCCTGCGATAGCTGTGGCTTGCACACAAAAGCTGATGCCCGGAATTAAACTTTGTTGGTCTTAAAGGTGCTACTGGACTCAAACTTTGTTCTTGGGGAAAGGGACGGACCGGCATTGTTGGAATCCTGTCCCTCTGAGAGGATCAGTTGGTTTCCGGGTTGTAAAAGTCCATCGGAAGCACATCTGAAATCCACGCTGAAGCTGTACCCAATATATCAGTCCGTGTCCCAGCCAGACTTTCCTCGGCTGTATTAGGAAGTCTTTATCTCACAGCAGCAAACCCTGAAGATTTTACCTGCACTACTACAGGGTGCCCAACGTTTTTGAGCCTATGGGCTCATTTGGAATTCTGCAACAGTGTGGTGGGTGAGGCAACAAAATGGCTGCTGTATAAGGCAGATCCAGTCACAAAACGATTGCCACCAGTGTTCCCTCTAAGCTGAGCTAGTGTGAGCCAGCTTACAGTTTTTAGCCTCTGGCTCACACATTTTTGTCTTAGCTCTGGAAAAATGGCCCCAGAGCAAACTAATTTATGCAGGAGCTCACAACTTTAATGCCAGCAGCTCACAAAGTAGAATTTTTTGCTCACAAGATTCCGCAGCTTAGAGGGAGTATTGATTGCCGCAGCTTTACTTCAGTCATACCGTGGAGATGTTGAAGAACATTTTTAAAAACGTGCCCAGCTAATCAAATCTCCAAGGGCCCATCAGATGTCTTGGGGGCAAAAGCCCTACCTGGCTCCACCCACTTTCTAAAAACACTTGGTGGGCAACAGAAAAGTGTTCGTGGGTGACATGGTACCCAAAGACACCATGTTGGAGACTCCTGCGCTACCATATATTATGGAACTTTGAGGAAGGTTATCATGTTAAAGCCTCAAAATCTTAGGAGGCAGTGTGGGTTTGATCTGAGGCTCATCCAGGCCTTGAATTCAGCAGGAGTTCACAGGAGCGCAGCTCCTGAACCTTTCTGAGGGTTCCTCCTCCTCCTCCCCACCTGCCTTGTCCATTGAATAGTAGGTGCAGCTGCATTACAATCCTTGGATTAGGAGAGTGGGCAGCCAACAAGCCACCAGAGGCTTTGCCATATCCCCAGCAGCCCTCATTAACCCCTGGAGAAACCCACACCACCCTTTCTCCACTTCTTATGTGATTTTGGGTGGCGGGTGGCTTGCTGGCCTTTTGACTGGGGTGGGGGGTGGGCAGCCAAAGAGAGCCTCAGGTGAGCGAGGCCTGCTTGGGTTGGCTGGATCTCTAGCCAGCCCAAGAAGACCTTGCTCACCTGTGGCTCTCCTTTCTTGCGTCAGGTTGCTTTTGGCTAGTGGGGGCGCAGTGTATGCTAATGAGTTATGCTAATGAGTTCCCCCACCTATTTTTCTACGAAACGACCCCTGGGCTCATCACAGCACAAAATCCATGAAGGAAATGGTGTTCCATCATGTTTTGGATTGGATGAACATTTCAAGTTACCCAGTGACACGATTTTCATACACATGGGCTGTGATTTCAGTAGACATGAACCTGCTTTAACCATATCAAATTGTGGCACCGCAGAAGTGGCAGATTGCATCTAAAAGCGTTAGACCTCGTTTCCGGAAGGTTTAATATAAGCAGAAGGTTTAATATTGCCCAATAAGTGTTCCTAGTGAGCTTTGCCAATTAACTCACTGGTGGAAATTGCTGATGGAATCCAGAAAGAAGTTCAGAGGCTGTGTCTCTATACCATGCATGAGTATGACTTAAGCTCTCGTAAGGTATTCAGTATGAGAGATTAGGTCATACTCATAGATGATATAGAGACCCAGCCGTAAAGCACTTTTCCTAGCTGTATCTCATAATACAATGTTCAAGACATGTTTATAGCTTGAGAATTTTATAGGGCTGAGGACTGTGAAAAACAGGATATGTGAAGACGATCTTGGCTCCTGCCACCGCTTTTACAATGCTCAGAATGTATACGTCTAAGATGGAATTCTGTTCAGATCTAAAGTTTTTGTCCATGGTCTATTATTAGTTCGTTCCAAAGAATAAATGCAACAGCTAGATGGTATTATATGCACAGAGAAATATCACAAATGGTTAACGTTGGTTTTTATTGACTGCTGCGTTCCAGCTTTTGTTCCTCATGAGTGGCTGCTATTGGAACAGAAACAGGGCACGTTATTTGACCAAAACCCCACAAAAATGTGCTTAGGCTCTTTACAAAAAAAGCAAAGTCAGCATTTTGTGGCCCAGCTCTGATTCCCCTTTAATTAAAGCTCATTGCTTAAAGTGCCTTAAACAGAGTCAGAACATCGCCCCTCCATGGGAACTGGTTGGCCACGGTGTAAGACAGGATGCTGGACTTAGAGGGACCACTGGTCTGGTCCAGCAGGGCTCTTCTGAAGTTCTTCTGTTCTTAACATTGTTCCACCTAGTTCCTATTGCTCAAGTTCTTCAAGGACATAGAGCCAGTATGGTGTAGTGACGAAGTGTGCGGACTCTTATCTGGGAAAACCGGGTTTGATTCCCCACTTCTCCACTTGCAGCTGCTGGAATGGCCTTGGGTTAGCCATAGGTATCGCAGGAGTTGTCCTTGAAAGGGCAGCTGCTGTGAGAGCCCTCTCAGCCCCACCCACCTCACAGGGCGTCTGTTGTGGGGGGAGAAGATATAGAAGATTGTAAGCCGCTCTGAGTCTCTGATTCAGAGAAAAGGGCAGGGTATAAACAACAGTTATTAGGGGATTGAAGCACATTCTCTACGAGGAAAGGCTGAAGAATCTGAGATTTTTCAGTTTAGAAAAGAGATGACTAAGGGGGGGGGGGACATGACAAGAGGTTTATAAAATTATGCATGGGGTGGAGATGGTTGACAAAGTTAAATTTTTCTCCCTTTCCCTAAAATCCTAGGAATCAAAAGGAAATACTACTATATAGAGAGAGTGACTAAAATGTGGAATTCGCGGCCAGAGGATTTAGTGATGGCCTCAGGAATAAACAGCATGAAAAGGGGATTAGATAGATTCACGGAGGATAAGTCTTCCAAGGGTTCCTAGCCATGTTGACTGAAGGGAAAAGAAAGATAGATGAGTGTGGTCCTCTGCAAGACCTGGGTAATTTTACTGGTCAGAACTCAGTATCTGCCCCGTGGCGCAGAGTGGTAAAGCTGCAGTACTGCAGTCCGGACTCTCTGCTCATGACCTGAGTTCGATCCCAGCGGAAACTGGGTTCAGGTAGCCGGCTCGAGGTTGACTCAGCCTTCCATCCTTCCGAGGTTGGTAAAATGTGTACCCAGCTTGCTGGGGGGAAAGTGTAGATGATTGGGGAAGGCAATGGCAAACCACCCCATAAAAAGTCTGCCGTGAAAACGTCACGATGTGACATCACCCCAGATTCAGAAACGACTGGTGCTTGTACAAACAACCTTTACCTTTTTTTTTTTTACTCAGTATCTGCAGAGTCCTGATTTTTTTTCACTTTGAATTATATATATATATAGATTGGGGTGGCTAAACTTGCTTAATGTAGGAGCCCCATAGAATAAATGTCCGATGTTTGAGAGCTGCAAGACAAGAGCCAGAAGACAGGAAGGAAGGAAGGAAGGAAGGAAGGAAGGAAGGAAGGAAGGAAGGAAGGAAGGAAGGAAGGAAGGAAGGAAGGAAGGAAGGAAGGAAGGAAGGAAGGAAAATAGATGGGGGAAGGATAGATGGAAAGAAAGCAACTCTAACTTTAAATGCATTCTCCAAGCCACCAGATGTGGGAAAGAGCCACATGTGGCCACCCCTGACATAGAGGTTTTTTTGGTTGATCTGAATATCTGAATGTGCGTTTGAATGGGAAAAGAGACTAAGTTGAGGACGATTTGTAATGCTTACTAACCAGAAATGTTTAGGTCTAATTTTAGGTCTTCTGTTGTTTCTTCATTATTTATAAGGCTCCCCCAGCGAGGAATGAGCTAAAGAAGAAAGATATGAAATGGAAATGTTGCTAGGAAAGACTTCATGCAATCAGTAGCCTGAGGGAGATACAGGAAATATAGGAAAAGAGATGTTCAAACCTTACACAGCAGCCACGGAGACACAACTGTTAAATGGGGCTGTATGTTACTGGTGGATTCTGACCATTCAGCCAGTAGGGAGGAGACAAAAAAATGCCATCCTAAACAGATCTATTCAGAATCCTGCTCAATGGGTCTTACTATTTTGGTTTGTGTTATTTGAAAGATTTAAAAGTAGCTAGTAAAATGACTTAAAGTAAGCAATAGCTTTTTGTGTATGAACTCACAAATTATTTACTTTCTTCAGCGTTTGAAAAAAGACACCTCTGTTGGCTTTTGGAACGTTCAAGTATTGGGGGAAAAAAAGATGAATGGATCAAATGGCATATAATTAGAAGCCAATTGCAATTATTTATTATTTATTTTATTTTATTTTGAGAATTTATAGTTTGCCCTTTCCCAAGATGGGCTCAGGGTGGATTACAACACAATAAAACTGTTAAAAGCACACCGTAAAACAGGTAAGAATTAAACAGTTAAAACTATTAAATAAGAATGAAATAAGGCGGCGTCAGTGGTACTAACATCATTCACAGATTGAAACACAGGATACAGTCAGTGCAAGGAGGCCGATTAGAAGAAGATGAAGATATTGGATTTGTATCCCGTCCTCCACTCCGAAGAGTCTCAGAGCGGCTCACAATCTCCTTTCCCTTCCTCCCCCACAACAGACACCCTGTGAAGTGGGTGGGGCTGGAGAGGGCTCTCCCAGCAGCTGCCCTTTCAAGGACAACCTCTGCCAGAGCTATGGCTGACCCAAGGCCATGCCAGCAGGTGCAAGTGGAGGAGTGGGGAATCAAACCCGGTTCTCCCAGATAAGAGTCCGCACACTTAACCACTACACCAAACTGGCTCTCCTCTCTCTTAGTGTGATGATGCCCGCCTGCCTCAGCCAAAAGCCTGGTGGAACAGCTCCATTTTGCAGGCCCTCTGGAATGGTAGTAGATCCAGTAGGGCCCAAATCTTCTTGGGGAGCTGATTCTTCCAGGTTGGGGCCAGGGCCAAAAAGGCCCTGACCCTGGTCGAGGCAAGCCAGTCATTCTTTGGGCCAGGGATAGCCAGAAGATGTTGGTTGGCCTATCGTAATTTAACCAGTTGATAATGCTAATTTAGTATTGGTGCGAAAAGTTGAACTATAGGGGTTTTTTTTATCTATGCAAAATGCATTATTCTTTATTGTAATTTTATTTTCTCTTGGCTCTTAGATGGAGAAGGGGGGGAGAGGTGGAAAGTAAGCAACTTTAAATTTAAATGCACTCTCCAAGCCACCAACTAATTAGATCACTTGCAGAAGTGATCTAAAGAGACAAGTGCCTTTTCCAAGTGGGCTGACGGGGCTCTGGGGGCTTTGAGAGCCACACAATTTGTGTGAAAGAGCCACATGTGGCTCCCGAGCCACAGTTTGACCACTCCTGGTGTAGTCCTTCAGGGAAGTCACCTGCTTTAAATATATATTAACTCTTGACTTCTGGAATATGCTTACAATACCTGACTATTGCAAATGACAAAGGGAACAGTGTTTTTCCATTACTTGAACAAATAGAACAACAAAGCAAATTTGATCAATAAAACATTAAAAAAGTAAAGGTAGTCCCCTGTGCAAGCACCAGTCGTTTCCGGCTCTGGGGTGACGTTGCTTTCACAGCATTTTCACGGCAGACTTTTTACGGGGTGGTTTGCCATTGCCTTCCCCAGTCATCTACACTTTCCCCCCAGTAAGCTGGGTCCTCATTTTACGGATCTCAGAAGGATGGAAGGCTGAGTCAACCTCGAGCCGGCTACCTGAACCCAGCTTCCGCCGGGATCGAACTCAGGTCGTGAGCAGAGACTGTAGTACTGCAGCTTTACCACTCTGTGCCACGGGACTCTTATTAATAAAACATTAAAAAGGTAAAGGTAAAGGTAGTCCCCTGTGCAAGCACCAGTCGTTTCCGACTCTGGGGTGACGTTGCTTTCACAGCGTTTTCACGGCAGACATTTTACGAGGTGGTTTGCCGTTGCCTCCCCCAGTCATCTACACTTTCCCCCCAGCAAGCTGGGTACTCATTTTACCGACCTTGGAAGGATGGAAGGCTGAGACAACCTGGAGCCAGCTACCTGAACCCAGCTTCCACCAGGATTGAACTCAGGTCATGAGTAGCGGGTGTGCAAAAAAAAAAAAAATCGGAAAAAATCGGATTTGGAAATATACGGGGCCAAAATATTCGGAATAGCGTATATTTCCGAATACTGGTTCTCGGAATATATACAGGAGATATACGGCTATTTCCGAATATACGGTCCTATTATACCCTATGGGCCATTGAAATCAATGGCAAAATAGGGTATATTAAAAGCCACCTGGAGGGGAGGTGGCTTGAGGGAGATCCCCCAAATTTGCAGGAGACCTGCAGAGGACTCCCCCCTACAAAACCCCCATGTTCCAAAAAGATTGGGCCAGGGGGTCCAATTTCAGGGGCACCCAAAGAGGGTGCCCCTATCCCACCATTATACTCTATGGGCCATTGAAATCAATGGCAACATAGGGCATAATTAGAGGCTACTGGGGGGCAGGGGGTTTGAGGGACTCTCCCCTACAAAACCCCCAAGTCCCAAAAAGATTGGGTTAGGGGGTCCCTGTCTTTGGGCTCCCCAAACGGCCCATTGCCACCAATGCTGGGGAAAGCCCAATTAGCCACTTCCTCCACTATAATTGCTGTGGGGAAAGTGGCTCTGGCCAGAGGGGAGGTTTGAGGGAGAGGCCCCAAAACTGCATGGAAGCTTCAGGGGACTCCCCCGCATGCAACCCCCCTGGCCCAAAAAGACTGCACCCATCTGTGGGCACCCCAAACTGGAACATTGTTCCCAATGGTGAGAAAAAAACCAATTAAGAGTTACTTCCCCCACTGTAATTTTCGTGGGAAAAGTGGCTCTGGGGAGCAGGTGGTTTTGAGGAGAGCCCCCCAAACTGCTGTGCAGTTTCAGGGCACTGTCCCACACAAAACACAAGGCCAAAAAAAATTGGACCAGGGGGTCCAGTTCCTGGGGTACCCAAAGCCAAACCTAACTTCACAACAGAGAATCTCTATAGGACCCAAATGCACTACATCCATCTATCTACTCTATGAACCCTGCTGGCCTGGAACCAATATAAACCCAGTTGCCAATGTCACTGCCATATAAAACACAGTCTACTCAAGGTCTGCTCTGCAGACCTGGCTGCAGCAAACCCAGATGCCAGCTCTCCAGCCCTGCCCCAAACAATGCAGGGAGAACTGGCCAAGCACAACAAGCATGCTGGTTCTGCGTCTCTCAACCAGATGCCAGCTTCCCTGCCACAGAACACACAATCTACAGATGCCAGCTCTCCAGCCCTGCTCCAAACAACACAACTCTCAAACAAGAGAAGCTGTGGACCACACTAAGCTCCACATCATTCTGTATGTGACCCAAAGCAAGAAGCATTTAGACTTACCTTGAGTGATGGATGGTTGGCTGGTCCAGGCTGTTTTGCATTACCCAGGGTGGACCACCAGGAGGCAAGCCAGAGTTGCACCCCAAATGAGGAAGATCACTGGGAGGACCTCAGAGTATGTGATAGGAAGGGAACCATTCCTTCTCTCTCAGTTCAGCAGCAACACACCAGCTATCACTGTCCCATTGGTATGGCTGCTGGCTGCCTGTCATCATCACTGGCACCTCCCTCTTTCTTCCTTCTGCCCCTGAAAAAAAACCTGGGTTATCCTGGCTGGGCCTGTGGGTGCTGTCAGTTACAGTTGGGGGCTGCAGTGGCCCTTTCAGTATTATTAGGCATGTGTGGATGGGGACTGGGGAAATTTGCATTGCTTTGCAGATATTAAACCAGCATTCACTTTTTGTTTGGGGATGGATAAGGGGTGAGGGTGCACTTCCAATCAATTTGTGAGTGAGTTTTTGGGCTGTCTTTGGACTCTAGTCTATGTTTAGTGGGATAGCGTTTTACAACCACCTTCCAAGTGCGGACCAAGAGAGGATGCAGGCACAAGTAGGTGCTCACTTCATTCACTCTCAAAGTCTTCGTTCGAGGAGCCGAACAGAGGCAAGTTGACCTTCAGGAAGAGCAACTGCTCAACTGTCCAGGATTGCAGGCGATTGCAATGTGGGCAGACAATGTCGCCCATATGTGAAAAGATGCGCTTGCTCTGCACGTTTGTCGGTGGGCATGAGAAGAATGTCTAGGCCATGGAGGAGAGGGCTGGCCAGACCCCCACCTTTGTGACCCAGTAGTCCAAAGGAGACATTTCCTGTGACTTGTTGGGCTCTGAAAGATAGTCCCTCACCATTGCAGCACCTGTCTCCGCTCTCAGGGGCCTACTGCTCCTAGAGGGGCCAATGAGCCGCCCGATGAGTGTCATCTCGGCACTCTTTTTGGCGTGAGTCTGGTGGGAAACACTGCCTAACCAGGGAGGTTGGGAATGAACAGCAGTGGAAGTGGTAGATGAGCTGCTTCCACCCCCCTCCTCAGCTATCGGCACTGGGCCCACCCTGATTGCAGCGTTCGACCTTCTGGGAGAGCTCGTCTCACCAGCAATTGAGCTTGTTGGCCCACTCAGTGATCGTGCCCTTAAAGCACAGGTCTAACATGGTCGCCATCATGTAGACCTTATCCTGGGTGAAAGTCTGATGGCGGGCCTCAGGCCCTTCCTGCAGCCTAACAACCAGGGTGCACACTGCTGGAAGAACATCTACATGGCCTTGAGCTGGCACTGGAAATGAGGCCAGGTCCTCACGGGCCATGTGGACCATGGGGATGACCAGTGCGATGCTTGCCATGTCAGACAAGAGCATTTCTGTATGGGTCTTGAAGGGCACAAGAACCTGCACAGTCTGAGAAATGACCACCCAATCCTCTTGGGTGAGACGGTTCTCATCCCAAAAGACCCTTCTCTCAGAGACAAAGGCATCCAGGGCTGCTCTCTGCTCTACCATGCGCTTCAGCATGGCACAGGTGGAGTTCCAGCGTGTGCTGACGTCACCGATCAGGCAGTGCCCTGGCACACCTGTTAGTGTCTGTTTCTCACGCAACAGAAACGAGTCTGTATTGCTGCATGAGAAGTGACCCTTGATGTGCCGACACTTCTGGAGCAGAAGTCGGGACTCATGGGTTGCGGCTAGATACCGACAAACCTGGCTTTTCGTCTGGCCCAATGCGTCCTTAACCACAAGGTGGAGAAGGTGGGCCATGCAAGGAAGGCGTTTTAGGCCCTGACGCTGGACAGCTGCCTTGATGTTGGAGCCAACATCAGTCACCACGAAGCCCATGGTGACGTTTCTGGTGCCTACCCAGCCCTCTAACTGCCATGAGAGGATGACTCTGAGAGTGTCCGCTGTGTGCGGCACATCGACTGCTTTGGCATGCAGCAAGGCCTAGCGATAGCCGGCCTGGCGGCCCTGACCCTGCCTGCCACTACTGCCACCTCCACCCTGAAGCTCACTGGGTTGCCACCAATGCACAGTCAGGGAGAGATACCCCTCGAACGCATGTTGGGAGCTCCAGATATCTGAAGTGAAATGAACAGTCCCCCTGACAGCATGGGACAAATACTCCTTCACCACAGATCTGGTCACCCTGAAAACAGATGGCACAATGGTCCCGCTAATGGTGGTTCCAGCAGGAACTTTGTACCAGGGCGCCAGGTACTCGAGCAATCCTAGCACCCCAGGATTCTCGACCTTGAAAATGGAAACCCATGGGCGACCGACCTGGCAAGGTTTCAGGCGATCACCCTCCTGCCGTACCTGATTCCCCCTCTTGGCACAAACCTAACTCACTACATACCTAATTCACTGCACTGTACCCTGAACCAACAGGTGCCCTGACTTCTTTTTAAAAACCCTCCCACCAAAACTTGTTTGTTTGTTTTTTTGGTCCCTAATCTGTCCTTCTTTGGGTTGGGGTAGTAGTAGTCTGGTAAAGTTTAGGAGACTAGGTGATCCTGCCTCTACCTGGCTACAGTTTTTAAAAGGCTACCTTGAGATGAAGGCAATCTTTGTTATATCCTCCAAGTTAAACGTCTCCTAACTAGATCCTGGGACAAACCGGATTTCCTTGCAAACTAGAAATCAGGTATCCCCTATAACTAGAGAGAAGCTGTGGTTTACCCTATGAAAATCTAAGGATGCACCAGCTTTCAGTGTCTGAAAGCAAGATGCACTGCAACCCTAGTCTCTTTAAAAGGGAGCCTGATGTGGCCTAGTAGTCACGCTGCCTTTTATGAGAAACCTAAAATCTTTTAAAATTGCCCTTATCTGGCCTAGTCGAATTTTGAAAGAAGATAAAGCCCGAAACTGGATTAATTTTTTTTTATTTCAAAAAACACAATCCCTAAAAACACTCTTATTAGTGGGCAGCCTATTTAGTGGCCCTAGCCAAACTGAAAGCATCCTCAGACTCCAAAAATAACTATAAAAACATGAAAGTGACCCACCCCACACAGCCCACACACCAACCCCCATACCAACCAGAGGTAATTTAAAAAACAACAGCAACACAATACAGCAGCAACAAATCAAACACAGAATCCCTTTAAAACAGTAAAAAACCTTTGACTTTTACCAATGCAGGAACTTTACCAACCCCTTCCCCCCAAAAAATCTTCACCTTAACACCAGGAAATCCAAGTCACCCAAATCAGGAAAAGTAAAAGGACACTGCACTTTTAAAAGTCCTTTCACTAAAATAAGATATAGACAAATTGGCAACCCCTCCACCCCAGGCCCCCACCCCCAGCAGAACCCCCTAACCCCAAATAAGCTACCCAGTACCCACCCACCCAAATCTGGATAAGTAAAGGGACTCTGAGTCTTAAAAAGTCCTTTTACTAACTAAAATAAAAACAAGAATCCCAAGACTGTCTTACCTTAGATGTCTTCTCTTCTCCAGGCAAGTCAGGCAAGGCTGAGAGAGAGCAGCAGCAGCTGAGGCCAAGGGCCAGCACAGCACAATCTCTCTCACACACCAACACCAACATAGCAGCAATGAAATGGAGTCCAGCCAGGCAGACTCCTTAAAAAGGTTCTCTGGCCCTACACAGAGCAGTTTCAAAAAATACCACTGCTCTGTGATTGGCCAGAGAACACTGTTTACTTGGATACCCAAGTAAACAAAAGAACAACAATGTTGCTGATGGCTGGGGGATTAGCGCAGCCATCAGCTGCGCAACAGCCCTGCAAAGCATGCATTTGCAAAATGCATTGCAAATGCATGCTTTGGATTGGCTGCTGGGGTTCCTCTCCTCCCTCCCTTCCTGATCCCAGGGAGGCTATGGGAAAGGCGGGAAAAGGCTTCCAAAAACGGGAAAGGAGGCAAGCAGCTCCCCTGAGGCTGCAGAAGCTCCTTTCCCGCTTTTTCTATGGATTTCCGTATACTTCCAAATATTAATTTGGAAGTATACGGGGAGCCGTATATGGCTCCCGTATAATGGCTTCCAATTAGATTCGGAAGCATATGGCGCCGTATACTTCTGAATCAGGGGTGATTCAGAGGTTTATTCGGTTCGACCCCTAGTCATGAGCAGAGAGCTCAGACTGCAGTACTGCAGCTTTACCACTCTGCGCCACAGGGCTCTTATTAATAAAACATTAGGTACTTTGAAATTCTCCTCCTGGTTTGAAGAGAACGGGCTGTCCCCAGTGAGCTCTGCTTGGAGGTTCTCATTCCCCTTCCCATCTGTTGTTGCAGCATGAGATGCCATGACTGGAAGAAGTCACATGTTTGACAACCTGATCTTAATGAAGTACAGGTTCGTGGTCAAGCTGCGAAATGTTATATGTCTAAAACAAGCCAGCATTTCTTGGATCGGACAACGGACAGCATTCTTTCCTCAGTGAATTATTTGTAGATCAAGATAAGCTGGAATGTGAATCAAATTATCTCTATTTTGACAACTTAAAATAGAAAAGATTGGGTTGAATTCTCCTCCACCTCTCTCCAGTAAATGACGTTTCATCCTAGCTGTCAGCTGAAATGACAGGGGGGGGGTGGGAAGTAAATTTGAATACCGTTCATGCAGTTTTGGTGCTTTGCCAGTTTCTCGGTCTCCTGATGTTCTTAATAGTACCTTCTGTACTGTTGTGAATAAAACCAGGGTTTTTTTTGGTGATATGAAAAAGTACAAACAGTGGGCCTGCAAGGTTAGAGGGGGGCAGCTCATTTTCCCCTTTCCCTTTCCTGAAAGCCCCTATAGCTTCTCCCATTTTCTTGCTTCCTGATCTCCTTCCTACAAACCAATGAATTTACCTTTACTCCCCCATTGGTCTTTATTTCCCTACTCCCTCCCTACCCCTGGCAGCCTCTCCCTGGGAAAACTCTGTGTGGTGCTGGCTGCCAGTTGCATAGTGGGGAAATAGCAAAGACTTGTGCAAGGTATCCTGTATCCCACACTTCCTCTTTCCTTCCTCCTGGAAACTGCCATATTTTCTCTTCTTCTCCCCCTTGCCATCTCTTCTTCCCACCAACCAGACAACCTACCTTCTATCTATCCCCCCATCTTCAACAATATTTATTATTTCACTTAACCCCACCCTTTCCTTCCCAATAGGGATCTAAAGCTGCTTACATAATTCTCCTCTCATCCAGTTTATCCTCACAACAACATTTTGAGATCACAGAATCATAGAAATGAAAGGGACCTCCAGGGTCATCTAGTCCAACCCCCTGCACAATGCAGGAAATGTTAGCCTGAGAATGTGTAACTGGCTCAAGGTCACCCAATGAGCTTCCACAGCAGAATGGGAGAACTGAACTTGCATCTACCAGATCCTAATGTAAATCTCTAAGGTCTATGTACACCACACTGGCTTTTGTGGGGTGGCTACTCCTGAGTAGTAGCAAACAGCCAGGCTTGGAGGAATTGAGCAAGTCATGTTGTTGTAAGTCACCTGGCGGTTTCTGCCAGGCTGGCCCCAGTGATTCTTCTTTCAAAGACCAAAACACCCCTAGAAAGGGCCCTGATCCTCCTGCCTTTTACTGACAGAAACCAAGGCTTGAATCCTGGCAATATTGTTGTGGCTGCTTAGCAATGGCCATTGAACACATTCATTTCTTGAAGCTATAGGACTTGTTTCTATTATTGGGGGAGGTTTAACCCTCCCATTCCCTCTGATTTCAGATTGTTCTGAAAACACAGGATACGTCTCAGTTTTGTAGAAAGATCCATTCTTGGGGAGATGGAGCTGTGGTCCAGTAAAACGATATTGGTTCCCCTCACTGATGAACTGAAAGCTACTCCTAACTGTATGTTCTTTAATTTTGATAATCATATCTAAAGTAGCACATTCAATGCAGTCCAAAAGGCAGCTGATGAAATAATCCCCTCACCTATTTTTTTTTTTTGGGTGTATTTTCATTCCTATTTTAAAAAGGTGTTAGTGCCCTACTCACTCTTGTGATCAGGTGGAACCTGGAGATCCCCCAGAATTACAGCTCATCTACAGACTACAGAGGTTAGTTCCCACAGGGAAAAATGGATGCTTTGGAAGGTAGACTCTATGGCACTGTACGCCACAGAGGTCCCTGTCCTCCCCAGTCTTCATCTCCAAGAGTTTCCCAACATGGATCAGACAATCCTAACCCCCCATCCCCCGCTGGTGGTCAGGGGGAACCTGGGAAAACCTGGTGAGGAATGGGAGCCCAGGAACTGGATCCAATTCCAATTCCAAATACCTTTATTGGCATAGAAATAAAAAGTACAGCATAGGAAATTTACACGGAGTTTCAGCTATAAAAACCAGTCAAATATCAAGAAGGGGAGCTCGTCTTTTGCTCCCTGATTGTTATGGCAGCCAAAAGGTACTTTGCAACTAGGCTTGTGATATGGGAACATTGGTCGGATAGTAGAAAAAACCCTAATTTTGCTTTAGGTAATCCATAAAAATTAGATAGAATAGATTTGATTATACAGTCCTGCACTTCCCCATAAAAATCACAGTGAAGTAAGACATGGGCGACCGTTTCAAGGTGCCTTCCATTACATGGACAGACTCTATCCTGATAAGGGATGTCAGCAAACCTCCCAGACAGTACCGCTGAGGGTAGAACACTGAGTCTTGCTAACATAAAGGAGCGGCGTAACTGGGGTGAAATAATCTGGGAAAGGTAGGCAGCAGGCAGCCCATGATCTGGGAAGATGCCAAACGCTAAAGCGGAACAAGTTTTATGTCCAGAAGAACAAGGGGACTGTTTCTCAATATCTAAGATCTTCTGTTTCAGGATTCTGAATGCCTGCGTTTCACTTAGCATACAGAGGTTGTCCAGGGGTACACCTATGGAATGTATTTTCTTCTGGATCTGACTGGATCAAAGAACTAGGAACTAGGCCTTGAAGGCAGGCACTATGAAGCATACTGATGCTTAGTGGAAATCTCATTTGGAAGTTTTTATAGTCCTCCTGTATTATGAGTAGTCAACACGTTGCTTAGGCGAGCAGCCCCATTGCGAGTTAGGGTGGCCAAACTCCATGTGCGGCCTGGAGCTAGGATTGCCAGGTCCGCCTTGGCCAGTGTCAAAGATGAGGGGGTCGGAGTTGCCAGATGCAGGTTGGAAAACTCCTGAAAATTTGGGGACAGAGCCTTGCGAGGACAAGGACCTAAGTGGGGTATGATGCCACAGAGCCCACCCTCCAAAGCATTCATTTTCTTCGGGAGAACAGATCTCTGTAGTCTGGAGATGAGCTGCAATTCCAGGGGATCTTCAGATCCTAACTGGAAGCTGGATCTTTCTCTGAATTACAACTGCTCTCCAGCTTACGGAGATCAGTTCCCTTGGAGAAAATGGCTGCTTTGGAGGGTGGAGTCTATGGCAATTGAAGATACACTCAACTGAAGTACATCCCCTCTTTAAATCACAGCCTCTCCAGGCATCACCCCCTTTTCTGGATTATTGTTTTACATCTTCAAGCAAAAGAAGAAGATGGGAGGGGGTGGAAGGGGACTACGAGGAAGACAAAGCGAGGGAGAAAGTATTAAAAAAAATGAAAAAAGTGAAAGGGATGAAGAATGAAACATGTGGACACTGTGCTATCATAATCATTCCTCTTCTGGATTGTCTTGTCCACTCAGGAAAGTCCAACAGCGAATAACTGCTGTCTTGCAATGATAGGACAATATCCTTTGATGCATGGATCACTCAGAGACAAAGAATCTAAAGCCCCAATTAGATATGAACGGGGCGGTGGTGGGGAAGTCCTTGAATTATAGAGCAAATGTAACAAGCCGAGCAGCTTTCAGTGAAAGCGATTTTGTTAGGAGTTTTCAGACATCAATGGGCAAAACAGAACTATTAAAGAGAGTTTTTCTGCGTACATAATGGGGCTGCACTGTACAAAATGGGTTTACAAACTTACTTGGATAAATGATTGGGACTGTGGTCTATACTGCTGTGTTTAGGTTATTGTTGGCATGATCCAATTTACAGTATGTGATTTCTGTCCTGCTTAATGTGTTGTGTGAATCAGGGGTCATTTTGTAGAAAAAGATGTACTGGAGCTCATTAGTGCAATTCATTTGCACAGCTCATTTACACATGCCACACACCCCTGACATCACCGGAAGGTGTACGACATTATATCAGCTCAGCATCTGCCTTAAAATGCTTCTTGAATTATAATTGTCATAATAAAGCCTTACTCCCATCATACTTTTTCACAAGTAAAAAATTATACATTGCTGAAAACTATACACTGCGTGGTATAGTAGACCTTGAGAAACAAACATCCATAAATTTTAATCAAAACCTGATCCAAAGATACAGGGGAGGGTACTTGTTTAAGTTATATATTGGACAGGGCCTTTCTGTCACATTTCACTGGAGTTACCATAGGATTCTCTCCTGAGTGTCTGTAAAGTTATCTTCCAGCTCACTGACTATTCCACAATACATAATAGAAAGTGGACTATAGTTTTCTCTAAAACAGTTTTCAAAGTCTTGTTTGTAATGTCCCCCTGTGTCGATTTGCAGTAAGCATTCCAAAGTAGGCGTTACTTGACAGGGGTTTGCTTTCCTAAAACTCTAACAGGCTGATTTTTTTTTTTTTGTCATTTTAATGCATACAGTTCTGTACAAACTCTGCTTCTTCCCTTACCTGGTCTCTCTGAACTGCTGCTGAAATGAAACAGCAGAGGAATAGCAAGTTGTTGCAAAATGGAAAGTTAACAACAGTCTCTGCAATAGCTTCTGAACGAGCAGTCACTTTGGCACCTAACATTCAATCAAGGGGAAAACGGCAAAGTACTCCTGGTAATGTCCTCCCTTCAGACACAACCAGGAAAGGTAAATGATGAATCGGGGCCATCTGTGTTTGATCAGACTTCAGTTCCTGGATCGAACTCAGAGGAAGGGAGAAAGATGTTGATCCTTTTCCAATCAAAATGGATCTATCCAGACTCTTTTTCAAAGACAGATCTATCTATCTATCTATCTATCTATCTATCTATCTATCTATCTATCTATCTATCTATCTATCTATCTATCTATCTATCTATCTATCTATCTATCTATCTACCATCTTTTTGATAACCATTTTATCTTGCCCTCTGTGCTGCAGGGATGTAAACGTAACCAACATCGCTTTCTTAAGCCCAAATCTGATTAGAAAAATTGCTCTTGCATTATTTTCCATAATGTCAGGAGGATTTGGAGTTTTGTAAGCCCCTTTCTGCTTCACCATTTAACAATGCTTGACATACTGGTGCTATTTAATTAACTTCAGCTCCTTGACAAACTGTTTGGAGAGTGATAAGAACTGAAATCAATGACAGGGCTGTTGGGCTGTTCTAAGCAATTCTTGAGCTCTGCCTTATTGATTTTGTGAAAAACTGAAGGTCATAGATAACTTCCCTGGGTTATCTGCATTTCTGTGAATTACATAGACAAACAAGGTTGGATAGCATTTCCTGTGTGTGGTTGGTCCTGTCTGTCTAACATTTCCCAGCGGGTAAGTTGCCTTTATTTATTTGTTAGCTATGTTTGTATCAGCACCAGCCTAGGATCTATTATGGATATTTCCTCAATATTTTGAAAAAGGTTAACAGGTTAATGGGGAGTTTAATACATTGCTATTCAAGGTTGTTAGGGGCTATGGATAGCAATCGATCTCAAAAAATAGGGAGGGAATACCAAACTAAAGCTGTGTTTTTAACGAGAGACAGCTTTTCCAGTAGGTTTTCTTCCTTTGTAATCATTCTGTCTTTTGCCTTACCTTTTTCAGAGTAAGGCTACTTGATAAACAGAGAAGAGCAGGACCAATAATGAAGTTGGCAGCTACAGGATAATTGAACCATGAAAGTAAATACTGCAAGATAGCATGCAAATCAGGGCATTAACAAGAACCAATCAGAAAAGAGCCTCAGAAGCTGCAGTTCCTGCAAGAAGCCATCAACACGAGAAAATAAGGAAGCTCAGGTATGGGTTCTTTCCTTCTCTTTCAGAGCATGAGCTAATATCTCTTGAAGAAACAGCACCCACATGTGGTTTGCCACATAGATACTTCCAGAGGTAGAATTCTAGCAGGACTCTTTTGAATATTAGGCCACACACCCCTGATGTAGCCAATTCTCCAAGAGCATACAAAAGACAGCTCTTGGAGGATTGGATACACCAGGGGGTGTGGCCTATTATGCAAAGGAGCTCCTGCTAGAATTCCACCCCTGGATACTTCCCCCGGTACCAATCTCCTGGTGTCTCAGCTGTGTAGCTCGTTTGAATGCACATTGTTGTCACAGAAACAAATGCTTCGGGGAAACAATGCCCACGTGTGTTGAATTAGAACAGGGATCCCAAACTTTTTGGAGCCTGTGGGAACCTTCAGAATTTTGACACAAGGTATGGGGGCAGCCATAAGATGGCTGCCGTGAGTGCCGGAGCCAACCATAAAATGGCTGGTGCAGGAGATGGAGTCATACACAGAGGAAGTTCAAGTGCAGGGGACAAGAGAGGCTAAGAGTGAATAAGGGGTAAGAGAGCATAAGAAGCAGCTATCACAGAAACAATCTTATTTTAATCTGTGTAGTCAATCAGAATCGTGGGTTTCGAATCCGAATCGTGGGTTTTATACCGTCATCACCTGCGACTCCTTGAGCGCTTTCATCAGCGCTGCCTTCGCACCATCCTCAACATCCACTGGAATGACTTTGTGACCAACACTGAAGTCCTTAAGCGGGCGAAGGTTACAAGCATCAAGGCACTGCTGTTGAAGACGCAGCTGCGCTGGGCAGGGCATATTTCCAGGATGGAAAACCACCGCCTTCCCAAGATTGCTCTGTATGGCGAACTTTCCACCGGCCATCGAAATAGAGGGGCACCAAAGAAGAGGTACAAGGACTCCTCGAAGAAACCCCTTGGTACCTGTTGCATCAACCATCACCAGTGGTCTGACCTAGCCTCAGATCGCAAAGCATGGAGGCACACCATCCACCAGGCTGTCTCTTCCTTTGAGAACGCACGCATAGCTGGTCTTGAGGACAAAAGGAGATTGAGGAAGAATCGCACTGCTACAGCACCAACCCCAAATCAGACTTTTCCCTGCAGCCACTGTGGCCGGACCTGCCTGTCCCGCATTGGTCATGTCAGCCATCAGCGAGCTTGTAGCAGACGTGGACTACTGCACCTTTCTTAAATCTTCGTTCGCGAAGTCAAGCCGAGAGAGAGACAATCAGAACCGCTGAGACCCATCAGAAACCTGATGGGCCAGAACCCAACTTGCTCCCTCCCACTTTCTAAAAACACTTTGTGGATGCCAAGAAACATCTCACTAAGCATTACAGCAGTCACGACCGCCATATTGGGGACTCCTGATTTAGAGACGGTGGTTGGAAGAGAAGATGCTGTTCTGTTGACCAAGGTTTTGTACCTATTGTTCCTTTCTTCTCCTAATTTTGTTTTCTTGGTATTAAGGATGGAATTCAGGGTAAGGTGGAGTAGGGCTAGTCTCCATAGTAGAGTTGCCAGGTCCCTCCTGGGTACGGGTGTGGGATGGAGGGGTAGGGTTGCGTGATTCAGGTTGGAAACTCCTGGAGATTTCTGGAGGGACCTTATTGGGCTAGAATGCCCCAGAATCCACCTTCCAAATAATCCATTTTCTCAGGGGAACTGATCTCTCTAGTCTGGAGGTGAGCTGTAATTCTGGGGGATCCACCCGGAAGATGGCATCCCTACATCATCATTTTTAAGAGTAGACTCTGCCTAGTTGTTATTATCTGGGGCTCTGGTTTAACCTTTCAGTTGCCATGTTCTGTGTGTTTCATCTTGCACTAGTGTTAAAGGTAAAGGTAGTCTCCTGTGCAAGCACCAGTCATTTCCAACTCTGGGGTGACGTTGCTTTTACAACGTTTTCACGGCAGACTTTTTATCATGTGGTTCGCCATTGCCTTCCCCAGTCATCTACACTTTCCCCCCAGCAAGCTGGGGACTCATTTTACCGACCTTGGAAGGATGGAAGGCCAAGTCAACCTTGAGCCGTCTACCTGAACCCGACTTCCACCTGGATTGAATTCAAGTCATGAGCAGAGTTTAGGACTGCAGTACTGCAGCTTTACCACTCTGTGCCACAGGGCTCTTTGGGCACTAGTGTTTGGCTGACAGAAAGCAATGGAAATGTTTAGAAGATCAACAGGACAATCCTAAGGAGAGTTACCGCCAGAGTTCCCTCTAAGCTGAGTCAGTTTGAGCCACCTCACAGATTTTTATCCTCCGGCTCACACTTTTTTTTGTCTTAGGTCTGGAAAAATGGCACCAGAGCTAACTGATTTATGCAGTAGCTCACCACTTTAAGGCCAGTAGCTCACAAAGTAGAATTTTTCCTCAGAAGGCTCCACATCTTAGAGGGAATATTGGTTACCGCCCTCCCCAGTAAGCTCGTTGGTGTCAACGGACTTCAGTAGGGTTGGGGACCAATACACCCTCTGAGCTGTGCAGTCTTGTGAGAAAAAAGTCTACTTCATGAGCTACTGGCCTTAAAGAAGAAGATGAAGAAGAAGATAATGGATTTATATCCCACTCTCTACTCTGAATCTCAGAGTCTCAGAGCTGTCACAATCTCCTTTCTCTTCCCTCCCCCCACAACAGACACCCTGTGAGGTAGGTGGGGCTGTGGGAGCTCTTACAGCAGCTGCCCTTTCAAGGACAATTCTGCGAGAGCTATGGCTGACCCAAGGCCATTCCAGCAGCTGCAAGTGAAGGAGAGGGGATTGAAACCTGGTTCTCCCAGATAAGAGTCCGAGCACTTAGCCACGACACCAAACTGGCTCTCAAGTTGTGAGCTGCTGCATAAATTAGTTTGCTGTGGGGCCATTATTCCTGAGCTAAGGCAAAACTGTGGGAGCCAGAGGCTAAAAAAAGGTGAGCTAGCTCACACTAACTCAGCTTCAAGAGAACACAGTTCCTGACCTCCAGGTGGGGCCTGGAGGCCTCCCCGAATTACAACTGATCCTCAGACTACAGCGATCAGGTCCCCCTGGAGTAAATGGCAGCTTCAGAGGGCAAACTGTATGACATCACATCCCTCTGGGCTCCCTCCCCTTCCCAAACTTTACTGTCCCTAAATGCTGCCCCAAAACCTTCAGGAATTTCCCAAGCTGGAGTGTTTTTAAATGTCCACAATTATACACCCAGCCCATTAAATAGACTGCCCATATTGATGGTTTTTGTGGCACTTCGTGCTGTTCTGAGTTATGTCAACTTCCTTGCTGTTATCTGTGTTCCTTTTGATGTAGTCTATGGAATGTATGGCTAGAAGAGAGCCAATTGGTGGTGTGGTTAAGTGCGCAGGCTCTTATCTGGGAGAACCGGGTTTGATTCCCCCCTCCTCCACTTGCAGCTGCTGGAATGGCCTTGGGTCAGCCATAGCTCTGGCAGAGGTTGTCCTTGAAAGGGCAGCTGCTGTGAGAGCCCTCTCAGCTTCACCCACCTCACAGGGTGTCTGTTGTGGGGGGGGGGGGGAGGATACAGGAGATTGTAAGCCGCTCCGAGTCTCTGATTCAGAGAGAAGGGCGAGATATAAATCTGCAATTCTTCTTCTTCGGGGGTATATCAGTCTGCAATTCTAGAATGCCTAGTCTGCTGCGGAAAGGAAACTTAATTCGCTTGCCTCCTAGGAGCTGGGAATCTACTTGGTACCAAGGTCGTAACTCCATCCCTGGGATGTTTATAGAAAGCTCGGTAGTGAATACGTGTGTATGACCTGTAGCCACTATATTTGAACTGTCTTCATGCCCTAAAAGCAGGCGTGCTTCTAAGGACTAAGAGCACCATGGCACAGAGTGGTAAAGCTGCAGTACTACAGTCTGAACTCTCTGCTCATGACCTGAGTTCGATCCCTGGCGGAAGCTGGGTTTTCAGGTAACCGGCCCCAGGTCGACTCAGCCTTCCATCCTTCCGAGGTCCGTAAAATGAGTACCCAGCTTGCTGGGGGGAAAGCGTAGATGACTGGGGGGAAGGCAATGGCAAACCACCCTGAAAAAAGTCTGCCATGAAAACGTTGTGAAAGCAACATCACCCCAGAGTCAGAAACAACTGGTGCTTGCACAGGGGACTACCTTTACCTCCCCCCTCCCTCTAACGACTATTGCAAGGGTATACAACCTGAACCTGAATGCGGGGTGACATGACATGATAGAGGTTTACAAGATAATGCATGGGATGGAGAAAGTAGAGAAAGAAGTACTTTTCTCCCTTTCTCACAATACAAGAACTCGTGGGCATTCCATGAAATTGCTGAGCAGACAGGTTAAAACGGATAAAAGGAAGTTCTTCTTCACCCAAAGGGTGATTAACATGTGGAATTCACTGTCATAGGAGGTGGTGGCAGCCACAAGTATAGCCACCTTCAAGAGGGGTTTAGTTAAAAATATGGAGTAGAGGTCCATCAGTGGCTATTAGCCACAGTGTGTGTGTGTGTGTATATATATATATATATATATATAAATTTTTTTGCCACTGTGTGACACAGAGTGTTGGACTGGATGGGCCATTGGCCTGATCCAACATGGCTTCTCTTATGTTCTTATGTGACACAGAGTGTTGGACTGGATGGGCCATTGGCCTGACCCAACATGGCTTCTCTTATGTTCTTATGTGACACAGAGTGTTGGACTGGATGGGCCATTGGCCTGATCCAACAGGGCTTCTCTTATGTTCTTATGTGACACAGAGTGTTGGACTGGATGGGCCACTGGCCTGATCCAACATGGCTTCTCTTATGTTCTTATGTGACACTGAGTGTTGGACTGGATGGGCCATTGGCCTGATCTAACATGGCTTCTCTTATGTTCTTAACCTGTGCTGTTGTGTGTCACCTGCAGACAGTGTCGATGCATCCTGCCTTACAATAAATACTTATCCAAACTTATGGAAAGTCATCTTTTTTTGAAGGAAAAGTGGGAACTGGACAAGCCACGGTTGATTTATAGCAGCGGCTTCATATAGATCCTCTTTGGGAGACTGACTTTCTTTCTGAGTCGGAATTCCAACCCTGCTTGTTGGTTTTTAAGAAACTTATTTGCACTCAGTGGCTGGATTCAGATGGGCTACTTGCGGTGGTGGCCTCGTGGCTTTAAAAAAAAAAGGTGCCGTTTGAGGTGTCCTGCCATGAGCAGATGGTGTGCACCTGGCTGCCAAGAGAGGCGCGGGCTGCAAGCGCCCTGGAGGAGCCGTCACCGCGGTCATCCCTGCCACTAGGCAAACTAGGTGATTGCCTAGAGCGCTGGCCTTCTGTGGGCACTGAATTGGGCACCCCTCATGTGACTTGGAGAATTTATCAGTGTGTGTGCTGGGGCACCAGAAGGTAGCCTTGTCTAGGGTGACAGACAGTCTAGGGCCGGTCCTAGTGGTCACACTGCTCATGAACGGAAGGTGCTTGAATGGCACACCCCAGCCGTTCAGGTGGCTTGGAAAGGTGCCATGCAGGTGCTTCATCAGCTTGCCACTGGGAAATACCTGGTAGCTTTTTGAGGTGGAATAGATAGAAAAAACATTTGCTCCTTGGGAGGACAGCTATGGCAAACCTAGGCAGTATAATAAAAAGCAGAGACATCACCCTGCCAACAAAAGTCGGTATGAAAGTGTAATGTTCTGGGAACTGAGACGGTTTGAAGGCAACCTTCTTTATTGTGAGCACGTTACAAGAGAGAGGGCACGCGGGCTGGGCCCCGCTTATATACATTGCCCGGAACTGCCTCCTGGATTGACCAGGCCAATCCTGGTCCATCCAAACTTCCCGCCACAGGTCTTGGTGGGCGGGGTGAATGGCGAGCTACATCCGGGGACCCTGGGGTCGCTTTCTGTCGGGCTTGCCATGCAGTACACTCTAAAGTCAATACATAACAGAAAGTGATGGTATTCCCAGTAGTAACGTATGGCTGTGAGAGTTGGACCACAAGGAAGACCGAGCGCAGAAAAAGAGATGCTTTTGAACTGTGGTGCTGGAGAAGAATCTTGAGAGTCCCTTGGACTGCAAGAAGATCAAATCAGTCAGTCCTAAGGGAAATCAACCCTGACTGTTCCCTGGAAGGCCTGATGCTGAAGCTGAAGTTCAAATACTTTGGCCACCAAATGAGAAAGGAGCACTCGCTGGAGAAGATCCTGATGCTGGGAAAGACAGAAGGCAAAAGAGGAAGGGGACAGGAAAAGATGAGCGCAGAAGAATAGATGCTTTCAAGCTGTGGTGCTGGAGAAGACTCTTGAGAGTCCCTTGGACTGCAAGAAGATCAAATCAGTCATTCCTAAAAGAAAACAACCCTGACTGTTCCCTGGAAAATCAGATGCTGAAGCTGAAGCTCAAATCCTTTGGCCACCAAATGAGAAAGGGAGCGCTCACAGGAGAAGACCTTGATTCTGGGAAAGACAGAAGGCAAAAGAAGAAGGGGACGGCAAAAGAGGAGATGGCTGGACAGCGTTACTGATGTAACTAACATAAATTTGTGCAGACTTCAGAGGAAGGTGGAAGACAGGAAGGCCTGGTGTGACTTGGTCCATGGGGTCAACTGTGTGACTGAATAACAACAAGAGATCCATGGGAAGACAAAGTGAGTGCGCTTGCGGATTGGGGCCCAGATGTGCGCGTGTAAATGTACCTTTTAAATCTGGGGGTGGGGTGGGGGGGTGGGTAGGGCCAAATTGTCCACCTGAATGCTGCCTATGTTGTGTTTTTAATCACTGTGAGCTGCCTCAGGCAGCATAATTGTGGGGGGCGGGGAACAAAACATTTTGAAATGGCATAAAATTAAAATAAAACCAATCAAAGTGCTAATTTTATTGCACATTGCCTTGATTATTTTATCCAGGGCTTCTGAGTACGGGCTTCAGCAGAACAGAACGGAACAAAACAAAAGGAACCTTATGCCTGTTTGTTATTTTATGTAATTTCTGCCCATGTAATTGTTCGCTTGCGATACGCTCAAGAATTCTCTCATCTGCTACAAAGATGTGTCGCTTCCTTCCAGGACAATTAGCGTTGTGTAAGTGGATGTGGCACCCAGTAGATCAACAAAGGACTTATCTGAGAGCAATATTTTCCAAAGCAGATTACCATGAATAATACATGCGTGATGAATTTGCATATGCTGAAAAGTTATGCAAATCATATTAAGTAAATTGTCTATAAAGTGAGGTGTTTTGGCAGGAGGTAAATAGTCCTTTCAGACAAGGTACATAAGCAAAATTATAAGATAATCACAGGGAAATCAGCCTGTCTTTTTTTGGGGGGGTAATTAAAACATGAACTTCACAGCAAGCCTGATTTCTGAAGCCTGTTATAGACTTGATAAGAAGGGAAACAAATGAAGCCGGCAATTCAGTGTTTCGAATAATGAGGCAGAAAAGGATGGATGATTTTTGTTGTCGTTGCTGTATTCACAGACTTTTCTGTGATATAATAAAGGATCTGCTGTTCATCTTGTATCTCCCATGGCAAGGAATTTAGGGTCCCTACATTTTCAAAGCCATTTGTCTTCACTAGGGTTGCCAACTGCGTTCTGGGAAATTTTGGGGCAGAGCCTGGTTTGGGATAGGGAGGCAGCTTAGCACATTAAAATGCCTCAGAGTCCGCCCTCCAAAGCTGCCGTTTTCTCCAAGGGAACTTGTCTCTGTGAGAACCAGGCCTCAAATTCAGCAGGAGCTCACAAGAGCGCAGCTCCTGAACCTTTCTGAACTAGGGTTGCCAAGTCGACCCCCCAAAATATCTAGGGACTTTGGGGGTGGAGCCAGGAGACACTGGGGTGGAGCTAGGGGGAGGGGGGAAACGGCGCCGGGGAGTGTGGCAAGCCGCCCCGCAGCTGCCGCCTCTTCTCCACTCACCGTGGCTGCTTCTCCGAGATGGGCTCAGCCTGAGCCCATCTCGGAGGAGCAGCCACGGTGAGCAGAGAAGAGGCGGCAGCGGCGCGGCGGCCTCGCCCGCTCCGCCTCTGGAGTGGAAGCAGAGGGGGGGTGGAGGCGGGCTGGGGGCGTGGTGAGCCGCAAGTCCGGGTCCTAGAAGGGCCCGGATTCGCGGCTCGCCATGCTCCTGGCCTGCCTCACCCTCCCCTGCGCTGCTGCCGTCTCTTGGCTGCTCCTCCGAGATGGGGTCAGCCTGGGCCCATCTTGGAGGAGCAACTGCGGTGGGCGGGGAGGGGGCGGCAGCGGTGCAGCGCGGCGGCCTCCGGGCGACTCGCCATGCTCCCCGGCGCCATTTCCCCCCTCTCCCCCCGCTTCCATTTTTTTTGGGGAGCAGGGGAAGAGGGTGGAAATCCTGGGGTCCCCTGCCAGGGCGGGAGGGTTGGGAAGCCTATTCTGAACCTTTCTGCACCTTTCTGCACCTCTCTTCCTCCCTTGTCCATTGAATAGTAGGTAACAGTAGGCATAACAATCCCTGGATTAGGAGAGCGGGCAGCCAGTCAGCCACCAGGAGCTTTGCCACACCCCTAGCAGCCCTCATTAACCCCTGGAGAAGCCCGCAACACCCTTTCTCCACTTCTTATGTGATTTTGGGTGGTAGGTGGCTTGCTGGCCATTTGACTGGGAGAGGGGAGGCCTAGGGGAGCCCCAGGTGAACATGGCCTGCTTGGGCTGGCTGGATCTCTAGCTAGCCCAAGCAGGCCTCGCTCTCCTAGGGCTTTCCTTTCTTGCATCAGGTTGTTTTTGATGGGGGGGGCAGCATATGCTAATGAGCTCCACCACCTATTTTTCTACAAAATGGCCCCTGTGGAGAACATTTGTAATTCTGGGACAGCTCCAGGCGCATCCTGGAGACTATAATACACAATAGGAGAGGTCACACAGGAAACTAATGCTGCTAACCCAAAGGTAACTGCGACCAAAATCACTAAAGTATATACAATATTTATTATATCAAGAACAGGCAAATTATAGAATTACTATTCACATCAAGGTCAATTTCATAGGCAGTGCTTCCATAAATTCCATAGTCTTCCTGAAGGTCTCAATCTTTCCAATGCATGTAGAGATTCTTTATCGCCATTCATCTCATGAAAATATATATGTACAACAGGACAGTTGGTGTTTCAATTCTTATTTCAATGCCACTTTTCTTCAGGCATGGGACTAAAAATGCCTGGAGCCAGCTGAGTATTTTATCTGCAAGAATGGTGCATGATGAGACATATGGTCCAGCATAAGCTTTTGTATGGAGTTTGCATCCTGTGGGCTCAACAACGTCTCATTTATATCAGGTAAGGCGCTTATAAGAAATGAATTCGACACCCCTGATTTAAGGCATTTTTAAGCAACGAGCTTTGATTAAAGGGGAATCATAGTTGGGCCATAAAATGCTGGCTTTGCTTTTTAAATGAGCCTTAGGCTGATTCCTCACTCACCTCTCTCCAGGGCAGGTGTCAAGCAGATGGATTCAATGACGAGTTGAAGTTGATACAAAGACTACATTTATTGATAGACCGTTACTTTGGCTCAAGCCTTGGCTTGAGAAGAATGAAACCAATACATTGATACATAAGTTTTAAGGTACACTTCAAAAGGATTCCTATGGGGAGGGGAAGCGAGGGAGCATTCACACATAAGTATCAAAACTACATACATTCCCAGGGCTTATCAGCCATTCAGCCTTGTATCGCCCAGATGGCGCTTCCTCCCACAAGAGGATTCATGGAAAGGTGCTGATTGCTTTGGTCTCAGTAATTACCAGTCATAAACCGGGGAAAGGCTAAGAAAGGAAAATAAACTAGCAGCATTTGGTTCAGTGTGATCTTACCCAGGCCTGCTTGTGGCCTACCAGAAACCCATCAGTTATTGATCAGAATTAGTTGTGCTTGACAGCAGGTTTCCGTTTCTGGGCAGAGCAAACTGGCGATTTCGCACCAGTTGCTCCGCGCAGATATTTTGCGCAGGGCAAATCCACAATTTGCCCCGCTGCAGTGTAAACCTGTTTTTTTTCCCCGGATTTACACTGCAGTGGGGCAAATCGTGGGTTTGCCTCGCGCAAAATGCCGGAGCGGAGCAACTGGTGTGAAATCATCAGTTTGCTCCACCCAGAAACGGAAGCCTGCTCCAGAGAAAGGTGAGTGCGGAATCAGCCTTAGCCTAATTTCTGTTATCAGGACATAAGCCGTAATTCTGCGGAACCCCAGGTCCTACCCGGAGACTGGCATTCCTAACACTGCTAAACTCTTACCAACCCATCAGCCTTGCAAAAGAATGCTTTCTGCACCTCCTACAGCAATTGACACTTTCTTTCTAACATTTGTCACTAAAATCTTACCTGAAGATAAAACAGAGTAATTTACCACACCATGGGCTGCAATCACATGCACTAAATAATGCACTTTCAATGCACTTTCCGACTGGATTTTTACTGTGTGAACTGGCAAAATCCAGTTGGAATGTGCATTGAAAGTGGATTGAAAATGCATTATTTAGTGAGTGTGATCGCAGGCCATGAGAACTGCCCAGGGCTTGCCCTAAACTGTCTGCACTCTAGGCCAGAGGTGTCAAACATGCGGTTCAAGGGCCGAATCAGGTCCCCGGAGGGCTCCTATCAGGCCCCCGAGCAACTGGATATCATCTGCTTCCTTCTCCTTGTATCCTGCTTCCTTTTGCATAACAGCTTGCTTTGCAAGGCTTGCTCAAATGCACTGGAGCTACAGAGCAAAACCTCTTATTTTCTCATTTGGCTGAGGCTCCTCCCTTGGGGTGGAAGGGGAGGATGAAGAGCTTGCTTCGTCAGGCTCTTTCAATTGCACAGCAAGGCTACTGAGCCAAGCCTCTCTTCCTTCTATTGGCTGAGGCTCCTCCCCCTCCTGGTCCCCTGGGGAAGGCAGGAAAGAGCCAGTGCTTCCTTTGCCCAGTTCCCTGGATCCCATGGGAGAACTACAAAGAAAGCACTTTTAAGACCAATGAGTGCTAACGTTTTAAGCATGTTTTATTTTAAGTTTTTTTTTAAAAAAATATTTGTGTTTGTCTGTGTCCTTTAGAAAGTTTATATCTCTGCTACCTCATCTTAAATATATGGCCTGGCCCCACAAGGTCTCATTTATGTCAGATCTGGCCCCCATAACAAATGAGTACGAAACCCCTGCTCTAGGCTAATCTAACTTCTGATGCCCCCCCACACTGATAACATCACCAAGTCACATGGGGGGTGCCCAATTTGGTGCCCCCAGAAGGCGGCACCCTAGGCAATTACCTAGTTTGCCTAGTAGCAGGACCAACCCTGGAACTGTCCCTAATAAATGGGAACAACCAAAATATATGTGAAATCATAAACTGTATGCTTTTATGTGCACTAGCCTATTAACACGGCTGGTCATACCAGGTCACAGGTCTTATTGGAAGAAAGAACAGGAAATTCTTGCGTAGAACAAGGGAGGGGAACCTTTGCAAATAGTTAAAATTGCTGCCGTAAAAAACCACTCCTGAAGCTTGCATGCGAAGGAAAGAAATAGGTGCACCCTATAACCGCTTCCATTCTAACTGGCATAAAGAACCGGGTCTTTTAAACAAAGCCGAACCGTCAGTTTCACTGCCAAATATTGCAGCGGCAGCATACTTGGCAGGTCTCATTTTCGTGTCTGATGCACCAGCTTACAAATTTCCAAACAAACATTCTGGAAACAATTAACAGTCCCAAAGCAACCACCCAGCCTCCTCAAAATATGGGCGGTGTTTTGAATTGCAGGCTGATCACCCAGAATGTGTCTTCAAACAAGAGAGGAGGAGGGATTGCTATTTTTGCAGGGGACAACACTGTACCGCCTAGCGCAAGAGGAAAGTTTTTTTCTGCTCTGCCAAGGCGGAGTTTAATGTCGTGAATCATTTGGAAGTATATCCTGTTTCTTGTTTGTTTTACTGTCACTCGAGGCTACAGTCTCAGGCCTCAGCCGTAGTCTCAGGGAAACAGCAGAGATGATATTTTGTTGAAAAGTCTCTTGACAGAAGCATATGCCTGACTATTAATTCCCAACAAGTTTGCAAAAGTGTTGCCGGTTTTGGGGGGTGGGGGTGGGGGGAAACACATACCGCCGCATTTGCAGAACAGAACTTGGGTTGCTTTCAAAGCAGCTTCACCGATAAACACATATGTTTCCCTTTTTTTTTGTTTTTAGCCACACAGTTTACGGTTTCCAAAAGGAGTGATAATTGGGCTGCGAAGGAGTGCTGCATCCGTTTCTGCATCTAATTTCTGCAGTGATCGAATAATGGGAGGATATAAGGAAAGTCCTCATTGGGTACAGACGTAAATGGAGGCCGGCTGAATCAGACTAAGAATTAATCTACTCTGCCCTCCTTTCTCCAGGTGTGGCCATCCAGCTGCATCAAGGAACTCCATAGGCAACACATGAAGGTTCTTGTTTCTTAGACTGGGTTCAGATGAGTGGTTTAAGGCACCTCAGGGATGGCAGGTGAGCGCCCCCCAAAAGCACATCCAAACGCACACATCTGCCTGCCATCTCACTCCCACCCTCGACCTGTCCCTGACTTACCTCAAGCCAGGTCAAATAGGTACCACTTGCAAGGTGGTACCTAATTGCTGGAGTGCCTCTGAGGTGCCTCCCTGGCCATCTGGATGGCAAGGAAGCTCTCAGGAAGCATCTGGGGAGCCACATACAGGGTGTATGAGCTCTCTGGATGTTTCCCTGGGGCGCCCAAAGCCTGTCCCTGTTTCGTGGGCAGCCTAGATGCTCTGGGGCGCTCCAGTTTCCACTGGCTCATGTCTGGGGCAGCACGCTGCTGCCCTGAGATGATGGTCTGACCTCAGCCTTACTGTATTTTTTTTTTCAACAGTGTGCTTTACGGTAGTTGACAGCCATTTTGCCACACTGTCAGCAGAGGATACCCGAATCTTTCAGGGCTCACTTTGTAGCAGGAACTCCTTTGCATATTAGGCCACACACCCCTGATGTAGCCAATCCTCCGAGCGCTGACAGGGCTCTTAGTACAGGGCCTACTGTAAGCTCTTGAAAGATTGGCTCCATCAGGGGTGTGTGGACTAATATGCAAAGGAGCGCTTGCTACAAACTGAGCCCTGAGTACAGCCATGTTTGTACCTGATCCCAGTTTATTTACAGGTTTTATTGCTTGCTGGGGGGGGGGGGGGGAGGTAGATGACTGGGGAAGGCAATGGCAAACCACCCCATAAAAAAGTCTGCTGTGAAAACATGAAAGCAACGGCACCCCAGAGTCGGAAACGACTGGTGCTTGCACAGGGGACCTTTCCTTTCCTTTCCTTTCCTTTCCTTTCCTTTCCTTTCCTTTCCTTTCCTTTCCTTTCCTTTCCTTTCCTTTCCTTTCCTTTCCTTTCCTTTCCTTTCCTTTCCTTTCCTTTTTTGTGATATTTGAATGCAGCCGAGGCGCCATCCCCTCAGTCCAAGGCACTTAACTTACTCCCAACTAATTAGTCATATTGATTGAAATGGGATTTTGGAGTGCATAACTTTGTTTTGCTGGGGGCCCAAATATTTGCCATTCCCTCCCTCATTAGCCTGCACAAAAATTAATTCTGTTTCCTTACTCCTCTTTGAGATGCCTGCTTTGAGTCTTCCATTATGGCACAGCTTCTTTATAGCCATATTAACATACAAAACCTTTCCTATAAAATATAAGAAGACGAGGAGGTTTTTATACCCCGGTTTTCACTACCCAAAAGAGCCTCTGAGCGGCTTACAATCTCCATCCTTTCCTCTCCCCACAAGAGACACCCTGTGAGCAGGGCTGACCTTAGACTGTCTGGCACCCTATACTTCTGGCACCCCCCTGAACTGATAATGTTACCAAGTCACCGGGGAGGGGCAATTCGGCACCCCCAGAAGCCTGGCACCCTAGGCAATCACCTAGGAATCAAACCCCATTCTCCAGATTAGAATTTAATTTAAATACAGGCCTCGGATTCAGTGGGAGCTCACAGGAGCGCAGCTCCTGAACTTTTCTGAGAGTTCCACCTCCTTGTCCATTGAACAGTAGGTGCAGCTGCATAACAATCACTGGAGCTCCACCACCTATTTTTCTACAAAACGGCCCCTGCTTAAATATATTAAATACATAAAGTATATTAGCTTTTGCTGGACCTTTTCCACATTATTTCTTTCTATAGCTTTCACAACTGGGAAGTTAAGGTAAAGGCGCTTGTAAACTGCTCTGAGACTCAGAGTGGAGGGCGGGGTATAAATCCAGTGTCTTCTTAATCTGACGAATTTCACCTTAATTTCAGTTAAGGTATATGACTTCAGGAAGAGGCGAAATTTGTCAGATTAAGTAGACACTGGATTTATACCCCGCCCTCCACTCTGAGTCTCAGAGCAGTTTACAAGCTCCTTTACCTTCCTCCCCCACCACAGACATCCTGTGAGACAGGTGGGGCTGAGAGAGCTCTCCCAGAAGCTGCTCTTTCAAGGACAACTCTGCAAGAGCTATGGCTGACCCAAGGCCATTCCAGCAGCTGCAAGTGGAGGAGTGGGGAATCCAACCTGGTTCTTCCAGATAAGAAGCTGCATGCTTAACCGCTACACCAAACTGGTGAATGAAAATGATGACAAAGATTGTCAATGTGAACATCCGATTAACTAGAATCACTTTTAACGATATGCTGTGAAATAGTATGTTTGAAGGAAAATGGGGCTGAGCCTGTTAACATCTTAAAAAGTCATATTCCAAGTAATTCCTGGAACGTACAAAATCACATCTTGAAGAGGTTTATATTTCCAGAAAAATCTCTGGTGTTTAAGTACCAAGAACGAAGCATGAAAATACAGAAACAAAAGTTTAATTAGTTGGATCAATTACCTCATGGACCACCTACCAGACGTCAACTGCACTGGGCGCTGTTATTCATACAGATCCTCTAATGCTATGCCACATTTAGGCTTTTATAGTTTAGTGATGTGCTTCTCTTCCTTGGCATTTCTTGTTATTATTGGCTTGCTGACTCCAAGTCCAAAGGAACAAAGGGTGAATACTAATTTCTCCTCTGTGCTTTTCTCCTTTGGAAGCAATTCTGGTCGCTGAGCATTTGCGGAAAGAATAGCAGCCCCATTCTACCATCCTCGAAACTGAATCCAAACGAGACAGGATGCGGGAGATCCAGGAATGGAAAAGAAGAAGAAGATATTGGATTTATATCCCGCCCTATTTTCTGAGTCTCAGAGCAGTCACAATCTCCTTTACCCCCCCCCCCCCCGCCCTACAACAGACACCCTGTGAGGTAGGTGAGACTGAGAGAGCTCTCCCAGAAGCTGCCCTTTCAAGGACAACTCTTGCAAAAGCCATGGCTGACCCAAGGCCATTCCAGGAGGTGCAAGTGAGGAGTGGGGAATCAAACCTGGTTCTCCCAGAGAAGAGTTCGCATATTTAACCACTACAACAAACTGGCTACAAGAATCTTGCAACACCTTTCAAGATTAGCAAATTCATATCCCAGCAGAAGCTTTTGTGGACTAGGTCCGTGAAAATCTTTACAGGGGTAAAATTGCGTTAGTCTTTCTTGCAATGCTGCAAGGAACAAGAGTCTTGCAGCTTTTTAAGAAAGGCTAACACAACTTTACCACACGGGTAGCTGTTTATTTTTGCTACAACAGACTAACCCAGCTACCCTTGTGGATTTAGTATTGTTCAAAACCCATGAGGAGTTTCATAATGATTTCCTGTTCTTTAACTCAGTAGTGGAGGGTTCTGAATTGGATCTCAGATCAGTAGTGGGGCTAAGTTCAGAAAATACCTGGGGACTTTGGGGGTGGAGTCAGGAGACTTTCCCATTTCCTAAAATAAATAAATAAAAATACAGCAGTGCAGTTCCCCTGAATACAGTCTTCATGTCCTCGTTCCCCAAGCAGCTGGATGCACTGCCTCCCCCCTTGCACACAGAGGCACATAGCAGCCAAAACCCCCCAAAGTTTGGAAGCACACACTTTCTGGGTCTCACTAGGGCAATTTACTCACCAAGGGAGTTGTTGATTGCTCTATACTCATCCCAGTTCATCAGACTAACACAGGGAAACCAGAGGTTACTATTTTAGTGTGCAAATGTCTTCTTAAGGGACTGGAAATCAAGCAGAAATTCTGGGCTCCTTCCCTTCCAACAGTCACATTGTTTTGCAGGCTTGTCCTGCTCCCATTCAGCCTGGCTTAAAGATTTAAAGGCACACACACCTTTCTAGCAGCAAACTGTTCCCAGCGTCTTCTTAAGCCTCCTGAGGCTTGGAGGCATGTGGTTGTCAAGCATGCTATTTCTGTGTGTGGAATCAACGTATGTATTGGAAGCCATCTCCTCTCTGCCTCAAAATTCTTCTTTCTCATAGTTGTATTTCAAAGCTTGCTTCTCCCTTCCCCCTCCTTTCCTCTCATTCCATTCTCACCTCTCAATAGAAGGTTTGGAATATGCAAGTAACCTTGATGCTAGAAGCAAGGCGCCTCCCCCGACCAGTTCCCATCCATCCATCTTATCAGAAAGACAGGAATGTCTGGGAACCGGGAGAAGCTGTAGTAACACAATGGTAGTTGATAGTACCCTTTGAAACTTTGTAGCAATTTACATCTGCATGTTATGGTTTGAAGCTATCTTTGCTATTGCCTTTGAGGTAGCCTTTAAGAATCTATACTGTGTGAAATTTTGTATCACTTCCAAGGTAACACACCTTGGAGCAAGTACCGGATTATCAATAAAATGAGTCTTTGTATCAAACAATTGCTTGGTTATTCGAAATACGGATGCTTGACAGTGGTGGCTGTTGGAGTGGGGGCTTCCCCCTGCCGGCCAGCTGACCGGGGCAGGAAAGAGCCTGCCAAACTAGAAGATTCCCTGCTGGGACCTGGGGATTGGTAAACCTAGGTGAAGCCAGGTTTGGTGTGTATAACCTTTTCCTTGTGGTTCCCATGCCTATTAAATTCAGCTTTGCCAAGATGCTTTTTCTCTCCTGCTGGTGGAAAGAAACATTGATTCAGTAGTTTTCCCCTATCTTGAAGGAAAGCACCTTCAAGAAAGCAGCTTTATTGGGCACAGTAACCTACAGGGAAAATGGTATGAGTCAGTTTGGTGTAGTGGTTAAGTGTGCGGATTCTTATCTGGGAGAACCGGCTTTGATTCCCCACTCCTCCACTTACAACTGCCGGAAAGGCCTTGGGTTAGCCATAACTATTGCAGGAGTTGTCCTTCAAAGGGCAGCTGCTGTGAGAGCCCTCTCAGCCCCACCCACCTCACCCCACCCACCTGTGGGGGAAGAGGATACAGGAGATTGTAAGCTGCTCTGAGTCTCTGATTCAGAGAGAAGGACGAGATATAAATCTGCAGTCTTCTTCTTCTTCTTCTTCTCCTCTCCTCCCCCTTTGTTGCTTCAATCATGTCAATATCCTTCATGGCTGCTTTTTTTTTTTTTTTAAATCCACATATGGAGAAACTTCATCAATCTTCCTGCATCTCATTTGGGTCCAAGCTGATTTTTCAAAAGCAGGATCAGCTATTCAAAGAAAACAAGCAAAGCAAAAGACAATTCCAGCGGGTCCACCCGGACCCCTGAGCAATGCTAAAGTAACTCTTTGGAGCCCAGCCTACGTTCCCATATCGTGCTATACGCAAATGCTATAATCTGCTTCCCAATCAGGCCTCGGATTCAGTGAGAGCTCACAGGAGCGCAGCTCCGGAACCTTTCTGAGTTCCACCTCCTCTTTCTGAGAGTTCCACCTCCTTGTCCATTGAATAGTAGGCGCAGTTGCATAACAAACCCTGGATGAGCTCCACCACCTATTTTCCTACAAAACAACCCCTGTTCCCAATGATATCATTAACATAACTGACAGAATGGAAATATATTGGAGATGCATAAGCCGTAAGATCTGACTTCACTTTGGGCACCCCTTGCCTAAAACAAGGCAGGATCTCAACGAGTTGCAGAAGTCTGACAACCTTTGGGGGGGGCAGGCCTGTAGTGCCCTTGTGGATTTTACGAGCCCCCTCCCCAAGCCTAGGCTCCCCCCTCCCTCTCAAGATCCCTCCCCCCGATTGCCTCAGCACACGAAGGTAGTGGCACCGGCAAGCTCTCCCCTGAAGCACTTTGAGCAGAATTGGGTGGGTGGGCAGGCAGATTCTGAAAGCTGGGTGGGTAGGTGGGCAGCCAGCCCCACCCCCTGGACTGAATGTTATTTAGTGGCTTTCAGCCACATAAGGACTGTAGGAGCATTGAGTAATGTATGAGGTTTTAACTTGGTGATATGCGCCGATATTATTCGTTTTGTATTTTTATACTTATTATTCACAACAAGCTAAAATTGCATTTTACACTGAGAGTTTTTTCTTTTTGTTGTGGCTGAATCTCTCCTCCGGGGTCCGGTTTACATTGTGACGCCACCCCCCTGCTCCCAGCAGTTCTTAGTCCGGTCATGAAGAGTTGGGGGCTCCATGTACTGCCTAGTTTTCCACCACCATGAGCCTGAGTGGTAAGTTCTTGGGTGGGTGGGAGGAGAGGCCCCTAGATTGCACAGGCTGCAAGGGCAGCTAGAGTCCTTTTTGGGGTGGAGAGGGAGGGAGGAGGGTGGCCAGGCCATGTCTCCCCCAGCCAGCGTGTATGAACCGTGAACGTTCCCTGCTGCTCCCGGTTGGGGAAGGGCACAGGAAAGCAGGGAAATGAGGAAGGAGAGCAGAGATACAAATCAGCCTCCTTTTGGACTTTGCAATTGGAAGCTGATCACTGCAGGCTGAACTGCAGGAAAGGTAGAAGGGGAGTCGGAGCTTACATGAAATTTAAATCACATTGGAAGGGGGAGGGAGAGGGGTGACCCCTACCCTCTGCAGCCTCTTGCTCTCACCCCCACGGTCCCCCCTCCTATGGCCCCCTTTGCCTGTGACTCTTAGCTATGGGGCTGTGGGGGGGGGGGAAATGAAGTGTAGATGGAAGGATACTTGTGCTTGAGAAGATCTCCAACCAAGGGCTGCAGGAAGGGGAGAGGGAGGAGAAGCGTTCATGCAAATTGGCAGTGAGATAAGGAAGACAGATGTTGCGTTGACCTCCCACGCGCTGGAATTAAATTGCTATCTTCGTTACTCCCCTGCAGCTGTTGGCAGCGTTCAGGTGGGAAGTCGGTGTGGAAGATACATCACAGTAGGTATTGCCATAAATCAGATAACATCTTTATGGATGGAATCAAATCTCCATTTTTTAAAAATGTGAGGAGGAGCCACCCCAGCAGACCTCAGAGAAGGATCGGTTTAAATCACTCTGCCGCCAGCGGAGTATATGAGATATTTAGCAAAGAAAAATGGAACCTGGCAACATACCACAGTTCGTGTGTGTATATGCACACAGGCCTCGGATTCAGCGGGAGCTCTTGAACCTTTCTCAGAGTTCCACCTCCTCCTTCCCACCTTGTCCATTGAATAGTAGGTGCAGCTGCATAACGATCCCTGGATGAGCTCCACCACCTATTTCTCTATGATTCAGGCACGGTCCCTCTTTTATCCATCGCTGTGAAGAAAGTCGCCAGAGGGGAAGCCCACCAGTCAGAATTGTTTGTAAATAATTCTGGTGGAGTCCATTTGGGCCTGGGGCCTTCCCTGCCTTCAAATGATTGATTAGATTATTCATCTCATTAGGGCTAACAGGGGGCCATTCAGGTAGATTGGGACGGATTTGTTCATGCTGATCAGATACTGTGGTCGGAGGGTCAAAAAATAAATGATGGAAATGGTCTATTCAGACCTCGGCAGGAATGGAATGTCTAGAATAACGGCTCTTCACATCAGAAGCACCAGTAACTAATGACCAGTAAAGCTTACTGTTAGAGGCAGTAGAGGCACTAATAAGGAAATCCCAGTTCTTAATAGATAACTGTCATTTCTTATGAGCCACTGTATCTTTAAGCTTATTTTTCAGTTCGAAGTAGCTCAGGGATATATTAGCAGTGAGGCTGTTACTATAAGTGTGATATACTGCACTCAGTTGGCATTTCAGTTTTTGGCATTCCTTTTCATACCATGGGTCTGTCTTCTGAACAAGGGGACTGGATTTAGCGGTTGATTGCTGTTTAGAAAAGTTAATTATAGCAGAACTTATATTGCTATAAATTTCAAGGGGTGCAGATAGGCTTGCCAATCCCCAGGTACCAGCGGGGGTTCTTCCGCTTTCCCAGGCTCCTTCCTGACCCCAGTCAGCTGGCTGGCGGGGGGAAGCTCTGCCCCAAAGCCACCATGTGACTTCCTCTTGGGGTGGGGTGCCTGTGTTACTTGGCTTCCTCTTGGGGTGGGGTGCCTGTGTTACTTGGAAGAAGTTGGCTGCAACTCGTGAGTAGAGAGGCCAATCCCTCGCTTCAGAGTTGCCAGAAAGTGGGAGGGAACGTCTGCTGAACACTTCATTATTCCCAACACCCCCATTCTCGGTACCTTTAAGATGGTCTGGCTGGCTCTCACCCACAGCAGAGTTCCCAGTTTCAGCTTCCAGCTCAGGAAGTGATACATTTAATTCAGCAGCAATTTCCGTGGGGGTCTGCTAAATTTCCCAACACTGCAAACCGGTTTCAGGTAGGAATCTGACATGAATAGAAATCGTTAATCTTCAGTTGTTTGGAAGAGGGTGTGGCACAGTCCTCTTCCTCTCTCCTGCATTTAGATGTTTTCATTGTTAAAGTTAATAAGCCCCCAAACTTTAGGGAGCTCGAAGACCAGCTGCAAAATGTAACCAGCAGTGAGAGGCTTTTTTTTCCTCCAGAAAAAAAGTGAGCAAGGTCAGCAATCAAACACTTTGCTGCAACAACAACACATTTCTATTCATTAGCAAAGCTGGTGTAGGAGGGAACCTTATCTCTGCTTCAAGTTGTCGGTCGTGAAAGAAAATTCAGGATAGAGTCTGTCCATGTAATGGAAGGCACCTTGAAACGGTCGCCCATGTCTTACTTCACTGTGATTTTTACGGGGAAGTGCGGGACTGTATAATCAAACCTATTCTGTCTAATTTTTATGGATTACCTGAAATGAAGCTTTTTTTCTACTATCTGACCAATGTTCCCATATCACAAGCTTGGTTGCAAAATACCTTTTGGCTGCCATAACAATCAGGGAGCAAAAGACGAGCTCCCCTTCTTGATGTTTGACTGGTTTTTTATAGCTGAAACTCCACATAAATTTGCTATGCTGTACTTTTTATTTCTATGCCAATAAAGGTATTTGGATTTGGATTGGACCTATTTCTCTACAAAACAACCCTGTACGCACACACAAACACACATAGGCAGGAGTTTTTTTTTGTAGAAAAAGCCCGGCAGGAACTCATTTGCCTACTAAGCCACACACCCCTTACATCAAGCCAGCCAGAACAGAATTCCTGTGCGTTCCTGCTAAAAAAAAAAAAAAAAAGCCCCGCATAGGTATATTTCTACCACATTGAGACAGATGCTAAGTGAAACCAAATAAGTGGAAAATTATAGAATGCTTCTGTCTAAAAATCAATATCCCTTGAAACAAAATAGTAAAATACTGAAGCAAAAAGCAGCCAGGAAGAGCACGCCGTAAGTTTCAAATCAATGTAGATTATTTTGGTAAGTTAAGTGGATGTACAATCCTAAGGATGCTGTGGTCAAAATGAAAGAAAGCTTTGTTAAAATCGGAGGGTAAGACATGGAAGTCGTGACTCGTGACAGACTTCACATTTCTGGGGTCCAAGATCACTGCAGCTAGTGACTGTAGCCATGAAATTAAAAGACATTTGCTCCTTGAGAGGACAGCTATGGTGAACCTGGGCAGTATAATAAAATAGAGACATCAACCTGCCAACAAATTTGTATAGTCAAAGCGATGGTATTCCCAGTAGTAATGTATGGCTGTGAGAGTTGGACCATAAAGAAGGCTGAGCGCAGAAGAATAGATGCTTTCGAGCTGTGGTGCTGGAGAAGACTCTTGAGAGTCCCTTGGAATGCAAGAAGATCCAATCAGTCAGTCCTTCCTGTTCCCTGGAAGGTCAGATGCTGAAGCTGAAGCTCAAATACGTCGGCCACCCAATGAGAAGGGAGCACTCCCTGGAGAAGATCCTGATGCTGGGAAAGACAGAAGGCAAAAGAAGAAGTTGACGGCAAAAGATGAGATGGCTGGACAGCATTACTGACATAACAAACACGAATTTGTGCAGACTTCGGAAGATGGTGGAAGACAGGAGGGCCTGGCGTGACTTGGTCCATGGGGTCGCAAAGGGTCAGGCTCAACTGTGTGACTGAACAACAAAAAAGTCACAAGTCTGTGGTTAGGGGAAAGTTCCTGGGAAAAACAAGAAACAGCATACAACACTGGGCAGCAACAGCACAGGAGATCACCATGATTATGATCCCGTTCCCCTGATCTATGCTTTTGCAGTCTCCAGTCTTGATTCCCATTTTGCACCTTGTTGTGAAGCCATGCCAGAGGAGTCACAATGGAGCAGTTGCAATAATCCTTTTCCAGGACACAGGTGCAGGCAAAGAAAAAAAAACTGTCCTATGTCTCCAAAATACTAAAAGCCAGAGATAAAGCTGTGTTGGAGGAGGCATTGGCAAATTGCTTCTCCCAAACACAATTCTCCTTCCTTTATGCAGTGAGGTATCAAACTCATTTGTTATGAGAGCTGGATCTGATATAAATGAGAAGGAGAAGAAAATATTGGATTTATATCCCGCCCTCCACTCTGAATCTCAGAGTCTCAGAGCAGCTCACAATCTCCTTTATCTCCCTCCCCCACAACGGACACCCTGTGAGGTGGGTGGGGCTGAGAGGGCTCTCACAGCAGCTTCCCTTTCAAGGACAACCTCTGCCAGAGCTATGGCTGACCCAAGGCCATGCCAGCAGGTGCAAGTGGAGGAGTGGGGAGATACGCGTCTGTACACTTAACCACTGCACCAAACTGGCTCCCTTGAGACCTTGTTGGACCAGGCCATGTCAGGTTGGGCCGGGCCATGTCAGGCCAGGCCTGGCCATGTGTATACCTATTTAAGATTTGGAAGGAGGAGACTAAAGACTTATTTAAAAACGAAAGGGGGGGGATTTAGAGAACTATCAAGACAAACTACATTGATATATTAATATTTTAGGGCCTTAAAAACAATAAGGGTGTGTGCTGTGATGCCACCAATGATTATACCAATGCCAAGAGCACCCTCCCTTGAAAAACTTCCTTATTTAAGACATATGAGGAAGAAAATAGTTTATTTGATCGGTTTAGGCAAAGTTGTTCCACACGTCTTCCCTCCCTGTGAATTTTTACAGCTGAGGAGTCAGTTTGGGAAAATGCACAGGGAGGACAGATATGTGGAAGAATGATGCCCCGATTCCACTGCTTATGGATGGGCTGCCAAGGAAATCAGGAGTCCGTTGAGCATATGCAAAAGGTTAAAGATTAAAATTCACTTGGGGCAAGAATCAAGGTAGGAGGCTATTTTCTGTCCAGCTTGAGAAACGATGGCATTCTCTGTTCTGCCATGTCCACTAGATTCTGACCTCACACACTACACACCACCACCTTCTTCCCTTGATTGTCCAGCATGCTATGCTAAGGCTGCCAAGCCCCCAGTCCTGACAGAGGATCCCCCACCTGGGAGGTTCCCAACCCGCCGGCCCACATTGGGCGGGCAGGAGGAACCTTCCCCGATGTCGCTGGCATGATGATGTCACCCAGAAGTGACATCATCACGCCAGCAATGTTTCACAGCTGCCGCTCTAGGCATTTCTGGGAAAACTCTATGGTTTCCCTGGACAATCTAGCCACTTGGGAGGGGGAACTCTATGGCACAATAGGTACCATGGAGTTTTTTCCATCCCAAATTACTAGAGCATCCGGGACGCAGGCGACTCGACAACCCTACTCTCCCTAAAATGCTAGAACTCATAGAGTTTTTCCGGAAACGCCTAGAGTGGCTGCCACGTTACATCGCTGGCACAATGATGGCACTTCCGGGTGACGTCATCGTGCCGTGTGTGTAAAGCAAGCGCAAATACAGTCCCCCACCGGAGGCTGCGAGGGACTTGGCAACCCTATGCCATGCTCTGCCCCAATCAGGCACCACTATACTCCATCAGATGGTATCCATTCCAAAGATCTGTCCCTCAGCATTTCAGAATCTGAACTTTAGAAGACTTGGCAGTCTGGGCTACTGCATCTTTAACCTCTGGAGGCCAAGTACCCCCTCTGGCAGCCTGCTTGTGTCAAGTCTGCAGATTCAATAACGAGTAGATGTAGATACAAAGAAACTAGTTTATTAATACTGGATACTTGTGGCCTAAGCCAAGGCTTGAAAAGACTAAAGACATACAGTAGATACATTGCATATAAGGAGTACTTCAAAGGCATTCCTACGGGTAGGGGAATTGTGCAGGGGACATTCACACATAGATGTTACAAATACATTCTCATGTTGATTAGGCCTGCTGGCCTTGATGATTTTCAGGCTCTCTCCTCTCCCCCGGGCCTGAGCTGAGAAGGTTCAGATAAGACTTTTCACACATCACCATTTCAAAGCAGGGAGATTCTCTAAGGAGGGAGGGGGGAACAGGAAAAGGGTTGCTAGCAGCATTTGGTTATACTTTGGTTCTACCCAGCATGCTCTTTGGTTGAGCCAGAGTTAAAGCCAGACTTGACAGCTTGTGCCAGTTTGTGGCCTGGCTTCCTTTCACAGTTCTGCATACAACTGGAGGCTAAGAGCACAAATGATGTTTTTTTTCTGGTTAAGTAGCTGGTGAGATACTGTCATCACATCTCAGCGCTGCATATTTTGTAACAGCGCAAGAAATCTCTCCTTTGATTAGTGTTTGGACAGGAGGAAATGTGCTCTGATGAATGCTAGAATTTGGCCTTATTGTTGTATCCCCCTTGTCTTCTTGGGAGGGCTGGAGAGATCTCATCAAAGTCGGAATCAAAAGCAAAGTCTTGGAGGTCCTTTTTGTTGGAAGCAGATTCTTAAACATGGAGCCAGGCCACTCGAAAACAATGATGCTGGTATTGCTGACGAAAAAGAAGAAGAAGAAAAAGAAAAAGAAAAGAAAGATCTGGCAATTTCTCTTGATTGTCCCCTAGTTAATATGTTCAGTCTGCGTGGAGAGGTGCCAAGGAAGAATTTCACCTATCATCATTATGTGCAGGATGTATAATTGCCTTCCTTCTGCTAAGAAATAACCTCTGAAATCGAAATGCTTGTATGCCGCTGTCTTGGAAGCAACAAGTCGAGGAAGCCGTACATACAAATAAATGCCTTTGTTCTTGCCATGTATAGAGACAAAGCTTGAGTTGAAAAGCAAACAAAAAAGCTGTTCCTTTCTTTAAATACGCATTTCTCAGGATTTGTAACTTTATAAAAAAGAAGCGGGGAAGGAAACACATTTATCTGTATTAGTGACCTGTGCATCCAGAAGGGAGCCCAAATTGAAAACAACGAGGGAGCAGGCCTTCTCAGTAATGGCTCCTCATTGGTGGAACCAACTACCAGCGGAGGTTCGAGCCCTGCGGGACTATAATCAGTTCCACAGGGCCTGCAAAACTAGCCTTTTTCAAATGGCCTACAAGATTGAATCCTGGAATGACACCTAGCCATCTGATATACATCTAATATGTTCGCATTGTAGCACCTTAACTGTAATGGTTTTAACTAATTATTTATTTAATGTATTTTAATGTATTTTACCGTATAATGTATTAAATGTAATCATGGTACTTCCACGTCTGTGAGCCGCCCTGAGCCTGCTTTGGCGGGGAGGGCGGGATATAAATAAAATTATTATTATTATTGTTGAAGATGCAAGAACTCAAAACTGATTAAAAACTTCTAGATCTGCCTTTTAACTCCTAGATCAGTTAACTTATTAAATAGAAATCAATTAGCATGTTACCAAAACCATGATAATATTAAACGAAGAATATGAGAACTTAGAATATGATCAATGAAAGTTCTCATTGTTTAAATGGAAGTCTTATCTTTAATGTTCTGCTCTGGTAAGACCTCACCTGGAGTATTGGGTTCAGTTTTGGGCACCACATTTTAAGAAGGATATAGACAAGCTGGGTCCAGAAGAGGGTGACAAAGATAGTGAGGGTTCTGGAGACCAAGTCCTATGAGGAAAGGTTGAAGGAGCTGGGGATGTTTTGCCTGGAGAGGAGGCGCCTGAGAGGTGATATGATCACCATCTCCAAGTACTTGAAGGGCTGTCATGTAGAGGATGGTATGGAATTGTTTTCTGTGGCCCCAGAAGGTAGGACCAGAACCAATGGGTTGAAATTAAATCAAAAGAGTTTCCAGCTCAACATTAGGAAGAACTTCCTGACCGTTAGAGCGATTCCTCTGTGAAACAGGCTTCCTTGGGAGGTGGTGGGCTCTCCTTCCTTGGAGGTTTTTCAACAGAGGCTAGATGCCATCTGACAGCAATGAAGATCCTGTGAATTTTGGGGGAGGGGTTAGTGAGTTATTTTCTTATTGAATGTTCCTCTTGTGGATATGTGATTTCTCTCTCTGTTTCTCTCTTCTTCTTTCATTTGTGTAATAATTATGACCACAGGCCATGTGGCTATGGGGCTCTTTCAAGGCCCCCCTGCCGATCAGCTGATCAGCAGGAAAATCCACGCCGAGGCTGGTGCTCCTATGGCAGCCTTCGGGCACTCTCTGGACCAGCAAGCTGCTGAAAAGGCGCCTGCCACCTCTGCTGCTTCCTCCCCACTTCCCTCCCTGGGAGGGAGCAAAGGTGGCGGCCGCTTTTTCAGCAGCTTGCTGGTCTGGAGAGCACCCAAAGGCCAGCATAGGAGTGCCAGCCTTGGTGCAGCTTTTCCCGCCGATCAGCTTGAAACCACCTTGAAAGAGCGCCAGGAGCCGGCGCTTCACCGGGTAGGTGGGAGGGAGGGGGTAGGCACCATGGAGGGGGGGAGTGGGCTGCCAGAGCTGTGGGGAGATTGGGGCTGCCAGAGCAGCGGCGGTGGATAAAGCGAGGGCTGCGAGAGCGGGGGGGGGAGTGGGGCTGCCATACGGGTCAAAAGGGTTTTTTGGTGGGGAGGCCATGCCCCCCTCCCCCTCCCCCCCATGGCTACAGACCTGTGATCTCCCCATGGGGTTGCTAGTATAAGCTGACACCACTGACTGGTATGGTGCTGGGATTTCAAGTGCCTTATAGACCCTTTATGGCAAAAGCAGCCTGTGCAATTCTGCCACTGCAAATAGAGGTGAAAGTTCTTCATTACCAGGGGCTGCAAGAATATTAACTTTCAGCAAACGGCGAGACTCAGGGTATTCATTGACGTTTTGGGATGAATTTGTGGGATACCAGAGTCAATGAGTTGCCCTCAAACAGGAAGGCTGAGAAATCCCATTGAGGTTACAATAAAGCTTGCTCATAAAACAAATAAGCATCATTTAAAAATGCTCACACACGATGTTAAATTGTTTGCTGTGAAAAGGTCAGCCTGTGGGGGGGTAGCAGTCCTGAGGCAATAGCAGGGCTTTTTTTGTAGCATATGAGGTCACACACCCCTGATGCAGCCCATCCTCTTGGAGTTTACAGTAGGCCCTGTAAGAAGAGTCCTGTAAACTCTTGGAGGATGGGCTACATCAGGGATGTGTGGCCTAATATGCAAGGGAGTTCCTGCTACAAGAAAAGCCCTGCATACAATTATATATGAGATTATACAGGGCTTTTTTTGTGACAGGAACTCCTTTGCATATTAGGCCACACACCCCTGATGTAGCCAATCCTCCTGGCGCTTACAGTGAAAAGTAACGGTAGTCCCATGTGCAAGCACCAGTCGTTTCCGACTCTGGGGTGACGTCCCATCATGACGTTTTCACGGCAGACTTCTTTATGGGGTGGTTTGCCCTCACCTTCCCCAGTCATCGACACCTTCCCCCCAGCAAGTTGGGTACTCATTTTACCGACCTTGGAAGGATGGAAGGCTGAGTCAATCTTGAGCCGGCTACCTGAACCCAGCTTCCGCCTGGATCGAACTCAGGTCGTGAGCAGAACTTAGGACTGCAGTACTGCAGCTTTACCACTCTACGTCACGGGGCTCCTGGAGCTTGCAGTAGTAGCCTACAGTAGGCCCTGTAAGAAGAGCCCTATAAACTCTTGGAGGTTTGGCTACATCAGGGGTGCGTGGCCTAATATGCAAAGGAGTTCCTGCTACAAAAAAAGCCCTGGGCAGTAGGAATTCTGAGCTGTCAGATGGCTTGACTTGCTCTCTAAGTGTCAAATTGCTTCAAGTGAGAAGCAGTGCTCACAGTGGAGCGTACTTCAAGGCCAAGCGGAACTCTATTGGCTCCTTTGGGTCAGCTGACCATTGCTAAGCCTGTAGCTGAAGCAGTAACTCCTTCTAAGCACAGCCTCTTCTGTAAAACAGCTGCAGCGGCACGGAGAGCAAAATGCTAGGGTTTGGTTAACAGAGTCCCCCGTCTGAAAACCCTCCTAGTGCCTTACGTTGCCGCCGCAATTTGGCTTCGAAACTGTTTTCAATGGGCTTGAGAAAGCAAAAAAATATTAAAGAAGTTGCACTGGAATTTTCCAGATTCTTGGACCCCAGAAGATGAAAAAGATAAAGGAAGAGGAAGAAGAAATGAATTTCCACGGTCCAATTCCTTTGACACGGTCCAGTTCTTCAGTCATGACTCCATGTTTCTTAATCTTGGCAGCAGAATAAAGCCCTTGGAAGATGAACTTTTTGGAATCCAAAGACATGATGCTCCGGAGCTCACACTATAACTTATCTTTTTTTTATGTCTACACGATTTACAGCGTTTGCAGATGGAAGTAATTTACCACCACAGCGATCTTTCATCTCACCTGTTTCCTTTCAGTGACCCAGTGTTTACCATAGGAAAAAAAAAACACCAACAAGGTGTCTTATTTCTTTACGGAAAAAATTGCATCTATTTAAAAAAAAAAAGAGGGGAGAAAAATTTTGTCTTAGAGAATCATCATTCTTCCTGCATGCTTGTACGGTTTTAACAATCTTGGTCTTCAGTTCTGTGAGAGTACCTAATGCAAATCTCACACCAGCTTTGGGTTTTTACAAAAGATGTATGCAACACTGAACGGAAAACAAGGCCTTTCGAAAGCTGGTTGCCCTAATGCTACTAGCATTCCAACTACTGTACACTTCTATTGTTGTAACAGCAGAGCTTTTCTGTAGCAGGAACTCCTTTGCATAACAGGCCACTCCCCTCAGAAGTAGCCAATCCCCCAAGAGTTTACAGTAGGCCCTGGAATAACAGCCCTGTAAGCTCTTGGAGGATTGGCCACATCGGTGGGGTGTGGCCTAATATGCAAAGGAGTTCCTGCAACAAAAAAGCCATGCTTATCCCCACTATTGCATACTGTAAATTTGGGTCAAGGCCAATGACGTCAAGCATTTATTTTTATTGATACTGTATGGGTACTGAACATGGCACTTAACAATTAAAAAACGTAAAGAAAAGAAAGTCTAAAAATGTATTTGATAAGATCGTATTCCACACAACAGAACCAGTCTCACAAGTGGTTCTTGTCTTTGTCTAGTCACAGTCTTAACGGTGCCAGTGGACTCAAATTTTGTTCTGTTGTTTCAGACCAAAATGGCTACCAACCTGGATCCAGTGTTTCCTGAGGCGTGTCCTGTTTAAAGCCTAACACCTCACCACTCCTGGTTTAGTTATTTAATAAAATAAATGTGATTATTTTATGGTATCATTTTGCAGTATATATATTATACATTATTATTTACCTCAGTGTGTTTCTTTGGGAGTAAACTTTCTTCTTGTTCCACTTAAAAAAAAAATCAGACCATCTTGTTTCTTTCAGATTGCCTCCTTTCCCCTCTGCTATCAATCCAGAATAAAAGCCACCTTTTCACTTCCCCCAAATTGTTTTTTTGTCTCTGCCTACATGCTGTTCCCATCAAAAGCATTTTCTCTCCCTCCAAGTATCAAAATTGTTTTTTCCCTCTCAACTCCCCTCAAAACTTGCTTCTTAAGTCTTTACTTTTATCTGTACTTTTGAGTCTCTCCTTTCTTATTAGTGAAAAACATGGAAAATGCAAAAAGAGTATAAAAAGGACCCAATAGAAGCTACCACATCCCTGAGACATCACATTTTGTGTTTTTTTTTTTCTGGGAGAGGTGTCTTTTTATTAGGGTTGCCAGGTCTGTGTAGGAAAATACCTGGAGACTTTGGGGGTGGATCTGGGAGACAGTGAGGTTTGGGGAGGGGAGGGGCCTCAGCCTGGTACAACACCATAAAGTCCGCCCTTCAAAGCAGCCATTTTCTCCAGAGGAGACGATCGCTACCAGATGGAGATCAGTTGTAAAAGCGGAAGATCTCCAGGCCCCACCTGGAGGCTGGGAGACCTACTTTTTACTGGATCAATCTGCCCTGGGACTTTGCTGTAGCCTCCTAGAGTGTTGGAAGACATTTGCCTTCATACCTTCTTCGTGTTCTCTTTGGAAGAAACCCTGGATGGATGTTAGGGTTGCCAAGTCCTCTTCATTCTCTGGCAGGGGACATTCGCGTGTGCAATGCACATGACGAAATGATGTCACCCGGAAGTGATGTCATCAAAATGGCAACACCCGTGTGGGGCTGCTCTAGGCGTTTCCGGGAAAACTCTATGGTTTTCCCGGATGCTCTAGCCATTTGGGAGGTTAAAACTCTATGGTACCTATTGTATCATAGAGTCTTACCTCCCAAATGGCTAGAGCGTCCGGGAAAACCATAGACTTTTCCTGGAAATGCCTAGAGCGGCCCCCGCACAGGTGCCACCATTTTGATGATGTCACTTCCAGGTGACATCATTGTGCCAGTGATGCAAGAGGAGGTTCCCCCCACCGGCCCAATGTAATTGTCAGTGGACAGAGGAGCAGTTATATTTCATGTCCTCGTGGAGCAGTATACGGAGGGGCTGGCTGACAAAGTCTTTGATGAGCTGGCACGAGTAGACCGACCAGCCACATTGCAAGGCCTAATCACGCTGTGTCTCTGCATCAATGGCCACTTGGAAAGTCACCACCAAGTGCGAAGCAGCGCCTGTCCCTCTCAGCTGCCCCGCTGCCTAGTGACGGTAACAACCCCGATGCACACCAGTCCTGAGATAGATGACACCGAGCCCATGCAACTCGGGGCTGCACAGCTGCGGTTCACCCCTGAGGAAAAAGCACAGTGCTGCTCACAGAATCTCTGCCTGTACTGTGGAGGGGCGGGGCACTTCTCCTCCTGCTGCCCCGCCAAGCGCACCCAGTCCAGTACCATGCCACCACCACCTGTAAAAGACCAGCCCCAAGTCTGAGTGGACCCCCCAACTTGGGGCACCTAGCTGGGTCTCCTGAACCCTATGTTACCGACCAGGGCCCGTTCCTTGTACCGGTCACACTCAGCTTGCCGGATGGGCGCTGGCTGTTTGTCTACATAAGAACATAAGAGAAGCCATGTTGGATCAGGCCAATGGCCCATCCAGTCCAACACTCTGTGTCACACAGTGGCAAAAAAATTTATATATACACACACACTGTGGCTAATAGCCACTGATGGACCTGTGCTCCATATTTTTATCTAAACCCCTCTTGAAGGTGGCTATACTTGTGGCCGCTACCACCTCCTGTGGCAGTGAATTCCACATGTTAATCACCCTTTGGGTGAAGAAGTACTTCCTTTCATCCGTTTTAACCTGTGTGCTCAGCAATTTCATTGAATGCCCACGAGTTCTTGTACTGTGAGAAAGGGAGAAAAGTACTTCTTTCTCTACTTTCTCCATCCCATGCATTATCTTGTAAACCTCTATCATGTCACCCCGCAGTCGACGTTTCTCCAAGCTAAAGAGTCCCAAGCGTTTCAACCTTTCTTCAGATTGCCCGGAGGTTTGGACTTGGGTGCCATCAATATGCTGATGACACCCAACTCTATCTGCTAATGGATGGCCGGCCTGGCTCCGTCCCAGAAAGCCTGGACCTAGCATTGCAAGCCGTGGCAGGCTGGCTCAGACTGAGTGGGCTGAAGTTGAATCCAACGAAGACAGAGGTCCTGTGCTTGGGTCGCGGTGCCTTGGGAGGGGAAATCCCCTTGCCAGTCCTTGACGGTGTGCAGCTTAAAGCGGCACACAGGGTCAAGAGCTTGGGGGTTCTTTTGGAGCCTTCATTATCAATAGAGGCACAGATAGCGGCCGCTGCCAAGTCCGCGTTCTTTCATCTTCGTCGGGCGAAGCAGTTGGCCCCCTTCCTGGAGCGCCGTGACCTAGCAACAGTGATCCATGCTACGGTCACCTCGAGACTGGACTACTGCAACGCCCTCTACATGGGGCTGCCCTTGTGCCGAATTCGGCGGCTGCAGCTGGTGCAGAACGCAGCGGCTAGGCTGTTGCTGGGGCTCCCAAGGTGGGAGCACATACAGCCGGGGCTGCGCGGACTGCACTGGTTGCCAGTGGCATACCGAGTTCGCTACAAGGTGCTGGTTATTACCTTTAAAGCCCTATATGGCCGAGGACCTACCTACCTAAGGGACCGTCTCTCCCCATATGAGCCCCAGAGGGCACTGAGGTCATCTGGGAAAAACCAGCTGAATATCCCTGGGCCAAGGGAGGCCAGACTGAAAGCCACCCTGGACCGGGCCTTCTCTATTACTGCTCCATTACTGTGGAACCAACTCCCTGAGGAGGTGAGGGCCATACGATGTTTAGAGGGATTCCGTAGGGCCTGTAAGACCCACCTCTTCAAGATGGCCTTCAACTAGCGAAAAATTAGTGAAAAAACTGTGACAAAACTAGATATGCTGCTAGAAATGCTTTTATTCTTGAAATGTTTTTACTTCTGGAATTTATTGAAACCTGTTATAACGCCATACTGTTATGTGAATTTTAATACTTTGTAATTGTTTTAACCGTGTTTTATAATTATAACTGATGTAATGTATGTTTTATGTTGTGAGCCGCCCTGAGCCTGCTCCGGCGGGGAGGGCGGGATAGAAATAAAAAAATTATTATATTATTATTATTATTCATAGGGAAAGTGCTCCAGCCCTTTAATCATTCTAGTTGCCCTTTTCTGGACTTTCTCCAATGCTATAATATCCTTTTTGAGGTGCGGCGACCAGAACTGCACACAGTACTCCAAATGAGACCGCACTATCGATTTATACAGGGGCATTATGATACTGGCTGATTTGTTTTCAGTTCCCTTCCTAATAATTCCCAGCATGGCGTTGGCCTTTTTTATTGCAAACGCACACTGTCTTGACATTTTCAGTGAGTTATCTACCACGACCCCAAGATCTCTCTCTTGGTCAGTCTCTGCCAGTTCACATCCCATCAACTTGTATTTGTAGCTGGGATTCTTGGCCCCAATGTGCATTACTTTGCACTTGGCCACATTGAACCACATCTGCCACGTTGACGCCCACTCACCCAGCCTCAACAGATCCCTTTGGAGTTCCTCACAATCTTCTCTGGTTCTCACCACCCTGAAAAATTTAGTGTTATCCGCAAACTTGGCCACTTCACTGCTCACTCCCAACTCTAAATCATTTATGAACAAGTTAAAGAGCATGGGACCCAGTACCGAGCCCTGCGGCACCCCACTGCTTACCGTCCTCCACGGCGAAGACTGCCCAGTTATACTCACTCTCTGCTTCCTATTACTCATGTACTCATGTACTATTACTCATATTACTCATGTCTACACCATGGTTGACTCCGGGGCTGCCTGCTGCTTTGTTGACGTGGCCTTTGTGAAGCAACATCAGATCCCGGTGCAGGATAAAGACACCCCAACCCTGGTTGAAGCCATCTATGGGTGCCTCCTCCGGTCCGGTCTGGTGACTCAGGAGACCCACCTGGTCACACTCCAGATCCAACACCATCATGAGCAAGTACAATTCAATGTTGCTCGCATGCCCCGCTTTCCCCTCATTCTGGGACTCTCCTGGCTCGTAAAGCACAACCCTCTCGTGGACTGGGCACAGGGAAAGCTGAGCTTTAAGTATCCTTGTTCTCACCGGGCCCGGTCAGCCACCCTGGCCACCACTGACCCAGGTGCTGGTCCTTTACTTCCCCAAGCCTACACAGACTTTGCTGATGTCTTTGAGGAAAAGGGGGTCGATTAGTTCCCCCCACACCGGCCTTATGACTGCGCCATCAATTTGGTACCAGGGGCACTCCTGCCCATGGGCTGGCTCTACCCTATGTCCGAACCGGAGCTAGCAGCCCTGCAGGATTTCCTCGCCAAAAACCTGGAATGAGGTTTCATCCGGCCATCCACGTCCCCGCTGTCTGCCCCTGTTCTCTTTGTCAAGGAAAAAGGCGGCGAGCTCCGGCCCTGCAATGACTACCCGGCCCTAAACAAAATCACCGTCCGGGACTGCTACCCTTTGCCACTGATCCCAGAATTACTGGATCGCCATAAGGGGGCCCAGGTCTATACCAAGCTGGACCTCTGGTCTGCGTACAACTTGGTGTGGATCCGCGCAGGAGACGAATAGAAGATGGCTTTTGGGACCTGCTATGGCCAGTACGAATATCTCGTGATGCCCTTCAGCCTGACCAACGCCCCCGCTGTCTTCCAAAGGCTGATGAACGACATCTTCCACGACCTGCTCGACCGCTTTGTGATAATTTATTTAGATGACATTTTAATTTATTCCCAAAGCCCTGCCCAGCATGCAGGGCATGTCTGCCAAGTCCTGCAAAACCTTCGCGAGCATGGTCTTTATTCCAAGCTAGAGAAGTGTGCCTTCGACTTAACAGCAGTCAAATTCCTTGGCCACATCGTCTCACTCCATGGGACTCAGATGGACCCCAACAAAGTCAAGGCAGTCCTGACCTGGCAGACGCCGTGGAACCGCAAGGATGTACAGCGGTTCCTTGGCTTTTCCAATTATTACCGCCAGTTCATCCCTGCCTATGCCAATATAACCATGCCTCTGACCCAGCTCCTCCAGCCCAAAGAACCATTTCACTGGACTCCAGAGGCAGACCATGCCTTCACCACCCTGAAAACCCGCTTCACCACTGAGCCACTCTTGTGTTACCCAGGCCCACAGCTGCTGTTCACAGTAGAGACCGATGCTTCCAGCGTGGCTCTCAGCACAGTGCTATCCCAGTGGGAGGACTCCTCCCAGCCGCTACAACCCTGCGCATACTACTCATGGCAGCTGACACCTGCAGAGCTCAACTACACCATCTGGAAGCGGGAACTCCTGGCCATCAAGACCGCCTTCGAGGTTTGGAGGCATCACCTTGAAGGGGCTCGCCATCCCGTCCAGGTCCTGACTGACCACTGGAACCTGGAGCATCTACAGACTACTCGACGCCTCACCCATCATCAGATCCGCTGGACCCTCTTCTTTTCCCGGTTTGACTTCCAGATCATCTATATCCCGCAGAACCAGAACCGGAAAGCTGACGCCCTCTCCTGAAAACCGAAGTACGCTGTGCCTATAATGGAGGAGACCCCAACTGGGCTCATCCTTGCACCCTCGGTCTTCACTGCCACCACAACTCACCCGACCTTGGCTGCAGAAATCCAGGCCAGCCAGGCTCAAGACCCCTGGGCTCATCAATACCTCCTGGAAGTGCAAGATGGCCCGGCTAGGGACCTCTCTACCCACCAAGGTCTCCTCCTGCACCATGGGTGCCTATACGTGCTTCCATAGCCCCTCCGAGCCAATGTGCTCTGCCTGACCCATGGCTCCCCTGCTGTGGGGCACTTCGGCCAACAAAAGACCTTGCACCTGCTCACGCGGGAGTTCTGGTGGTCTGTGCCGACATGGCCTGCTATGTCAGTTTCTGTGAGGTCTGCTGGCGGGCCAAGGATGTACCGGCCAAGGCCCCAGGGCTTTTGCATCCCCTACCCACGCCTGTAGGACCCTGGGACAACATCTCCCTGGACTTTATCACTGAACTCCACAGGTCCAAGGGGCATACTTGCATCCTGGTGATGGTGGACCTCTTCACCAAGATGGCTCACCTTGTCCCATGTCCCACGCCGCCCACAGCTCCTGAAACAGCCCAGCTCTACCTCCAGTGCATCTTTTGCCTGCACAGGCTCCCAGCACACTTGATCTCAGACCAAGGCCCCTAGTTCACTTCCTGATTCTTGCAAGCCCTGCACTCCAGCTTAGGCACCCTGGTGCATTTGTCCTCAGTGTATCATCCACAAATGGATGGGCAGACTGAACGCACCAACGCCACGCTGGAACAATACCTGTGTTGTTATACCAGCTACCAGTAGGATGACTGGGCTGCCTTGCTACCCCTGGCCGAGTTTGCCTACAACAAGGCCTACATGTGCCCATGCAACAGACCCCATTTGCTGCCACCTATGGGTACCACCCTTGCTTCTTCCCCGCAGTCCTGCCCCCCATAGCAGTCCCTGCTGCTGATGTGCATGTGCAGGAACTCCGGGCTCTCCAGGACTTGCTACAGGCTAAAGAGGCCTACAAGACAGCTGCCAAATGAAAGCGACAGGTGGGGCCCCCACTGAAGCCCATGGACCACGTCTGGCTCTCCACCCATTACCTGCATTGGCCTGGCTGGTCTCGCAAGCTGGACCCTCGCTTTGTGGGGCCTTACCTGATCACTGACCAAATCAATCCCGTTGCTTTCCAGCTACAGCTGCTGGCCACCCTCCGCATCCACCCGGTCTTCACCGCTCCCTTCTTGTTCCTGCTACACCACTGGATCCCATCTGACTGCCACCACCAGGGCTGCCTCCTCCTGTCCTGGTCAATGATGAGGAGGAATACGAGGTCCACCAGCTCCTGGACTCCCGAATCCACCGCAGGGACTTCCAGTACCTCATGGACTGGGAAGGCTATGGCCCCGAGGACCATTCATGGGAACCCGCGGATAACCTACATACATCTGACATAATGCAGCAGTTCCACACAAGCTACCCTGAACGGCCTGGCCTGTCTGTGTGTGTGTGTGTGTGTGGGGGTCCTGCAGGGGGGATAGTGTCATGAACCCTGATGAGGAAGAGCTGGAAGAGTTGCCAGTCAGTTCCTCAGCTGAACAAACAGCAGCTGGCCCAACAATCACTCTCCAGGCACCAGTGTCAGCTGTTGACAATCAATCTCCTCCAAGCTCTCCTCCTCCCATCTCAAGAGTTCAAAGCAGGCTCCGGAAAGAACTTTCAGAGCGAAGACATGAGGCACGCCAATGCTTAAGATCTCTCAGCCCTGAATTCTAGCAGAGTCACTGCCACCCAGGGAGCAGGCTGATTGAGACTTCCATATAGCTCCCACCCAGGACCTGGTAACCTTATGGAAGCAACAAGTCTATTTTCTAGCTTGCATCCATGCTCCTTCCTGATCCTGACCTGCTTGATTTCCTTGGCACCCTGACCTTTTGGCTTTTGTACATTGACTTCTGATTCTGGTTTGTGATTCTGCATTGGTGACTTGGCTCCTGCTTGACTTCCTGGACTTTGACCTTGGACTGGCTTTGGACTCCTGCCTGTCTGCACCCTGACAACGTGACACCAGTAAAATGAGATGTATTATTCCTTAGACTGGAGAAGTTGCAATAACCAAGTAACTACTATGCAGGCACAAGAATGTCTGGCACAGTGCTATGTTTGAGATTAATTTTGTCAGGGGATGAGGAGTAAGGTATATATAACAGAGAATTTTCAACTCCTCATCTTCCCAGACCTCCTTGGGAGAAACCATCTCGGATATTGTGATATCAAACCACTAGAAGTCTGTGGTTTATCTTTGGTGTGAGTTACATAAACTTAAGTAGTAGGGATGGGCACATACCAGAAAATGCTGGTTCGGTTCACCAACAGAACTGGACTGGTTCACGGACCAGTTCGTGAACTGGTCTGGTTTTTAAAAAGCCCCACATAGTGCTTCGAGGCTTCAAAATGGCAGGCTGCCTTCAGATCACTCTGTTCAATGTACCCACCAAGTTTGGTCCACATTGTACTTCGGGGGAGGGGGGGGGGGCTGAGTTACAGATCCCTAGAAAAGGTCATTCAGTTCAATGCTCTTCAAAGGAGTGTCACCTCTGCTGGTTCAGGAGTGACAAAAACTGACCTGGGTGAGCTAGAGGCCTTCAACGCACACAATTCCTCCCTGGGGTGACCCTCCACATGGCCCACATGTTACATGCATGTCAGATTTGGAGGGATCCAAGGAGCAGACCACCACGCAAGGTGTCTCCAGGAAACTGTCTTTGGGGAGTTGTCCTGCAGCATTTTGAGACACTACAGTGTGGACCTGGTTAAGCTACAGGCATCAGACTCCCCAAGGACCACCCACATGGCTGCAGGTGGCTGTGTCTTCCTGGGACCAGTCACCCAGTCCTGGCGACATGATAACTGATTGGGGCCAAGCCTTCCATCCTACCTGGGAAGGTGACAGAGACAACCAAGCCTGGCAACTGGAACTCACTGCACAGCTGTGGGAGGAGGCACTGGTGGACTAGCTAAAGGAATGTGTAGGAATATGTGGCAGAGAAGAAAGGATGCTTTTTTGGAGGAGCAGAAAGGGGACCCCATAGCCAGGGAAGAGGGCAGTTAGCCAAGCCCCCCCAGAAATCTGTAGGTAGTTTGGGTGCCTGAGTGGGAGAGGAGAGAGGATACCTCCCAGTCAGAGACTCAAGCAACGCAAGAAGAAATGAGGTGCTTTTTGGAGGAGCAGAAAGGAGACCACACAGCCAGAATGCAGAGAAAGGGCGGTTTTCAGAACCCACAAAAGTGAACAGTCCACCCCCAAATCAAATCAAAAACATGTTTTAAAAAATTATCCACTTCTCACAGCAAAGAAAAAGGCAGTGGGTGGGGGTGGGAGAAATGTAGCTCTGAATGCAAGGAAAGGGAAAAAAAGAGAGAGGTGATGCTTTTACCCTGACAGTTTGTATAGAGGCCAGGTGATCCAACAGGTTTCTTCACCCACCCCAGTAATTTCCACCCCCCCCTCAGGCCACCAAAAGATATTCTTGCATGTGCAAGGAGAACAAGACTTGCAAAAACCAGATGCAAACAGAGGACAGGAATGTGCCTCCAGCGATTGTATACATTTCCCACCCCCCATCCTGAGGAAGTCAGATCGATGCCTGTCATTGGAAATCAGACTTGCCTGTCAGCTTCAGACTGTCACTATTGGTCCCTTGATGGCTGGAAATATCCCACCCATACCCACTTTTCAGAGCAAAATTCCATGGGTGGAGTTTCTTTGCCAAGAGCACACAAGAGGTTCCGAACCGGGCAGAAAGTTCGGTGACTTCCTGGTCTGAACATGTGACTTTCGAACCGAACTATCCGAACCTCAAACAAGGTAAAGTCCGGGCCAGATTTTGTTCGGTGTTTGGATCTGTGCCCGTCCCTATTAAGTAGTATCACCAGGACTTTTTTTGTAGAAAAAGCCCAGCAGGAATTCATTCGCATATTAGGCCACACCTCCTGACAGCACCATAGTTTTGTACAGGGTTTTTTTTTTGTAGAAAAAGCCCAGCGGGAATCATTTGCACATTAGGCCACACCTCCTGACACCAAGCCAGCCGGAACTACATTCCTGTGTGTTCCTGCTCAAAAAAAGCCCTGACTTGGAAGTCTAATAATGGTACATGGGTATGGATGTTACTCATTATTTCCAGTTCACTGGACCATAAGCACTGCCTTGGTCTATTTGATGTTTGGGTAGATGTTAAAGTAGTGTGAATCAGAGGCATCACTAGGGTAGGTTGCACCCTGGGGCCAAGTGCGTGGGTTGCACCCTGGGGCCAAGTGCGCCGGAGGGAAGCGACCCGAAGAAAGAGCTCGGCCGAATGGCGCTCTTTAAACTCTGCTTGCCTTAAAAGTGAAATCCGGGCTGTTTGTACCTTCTGGGCTCTGATGTCACTGCCTCCCTCCTTCCCCTGCCACCTCTCCCCTCCTCTGCACATTTGCCCTGCTTCATAAGCCGGCCCTCGGCTGCCCGCCCCGCACTCCACCTCGCGGGGAACCACATTCTCTCCGAGCGGCGGCTGCCACAGCACCGCCTCGCCTTAGGTGCCTCTCGGCGCGAGCCCCCCAAACCCGAGGAGGGCTCTTCTCAGAGACTTTCGCCTGCCTGCGGAAAGCTGTGCTTTCCTCTTCCTTCCCGGCCTTCTCTCGCTTCTCCCAACCTTGTCCGCGGTCGCCACTGCCTTGAAAGAGCCTCCCCGCGTCTCCCGCCAATAAAGACCGTTTTCCTCTGTTGTGATTGCTTGCTGCCTGCCGCCTTCAAAGAGCCCTAGTGGGGCCAATGAGAATGCTCTGGGGGAGGGCCAATGGCCCCCTTGGCCCCGCCCTAGTGACGCCGCTGGTGTGAATGATGAAAGATGTATAATTGTATCCAGGGGTGGAATTCTAGCAGGAGCTCCTTTGCATATTAGGCCGCACATCCCTGATGCAGCTAATCCTCCAAGAGCTTACAAAAAACAGCCTTGTAAGCTCTTGGAGGATTGGCTACATCAGGGATGTGTGGCCTAATATGCAAAGGAGCTCCTGCTAGAATTCCACCCCTGATTGTATCTCTTGTTATTTGTCATTTCTCCTGTTCACTGAGACCCTTTCTCTTTTTGAAATAAAGTTAACTTTTCAAAAATAATTTTCAGCAAATGAATAAGGACTCCCAATAAACATTCATAAAAGCAATACATAGAATACAAAGGCACCATCGGGCCATATGGGGTTCCATCAATACAAATTCAACCGTCACAACCATAATAGAACATATGCCAATGTAGAATTGTGCTTTAATTGAAAAAATCTGCAACACAAAAATACTTAATAATAGATAATTATATTCCCCCTTATCCATAAAACATGCAGTCTGAAAAGTCCCCACAAAACTTCAAAACTATCTGCTATTAGATTAGTATTGCTAAAAAAAACTATTAACATTCTCAATTTTTAATTTAAAACCCAGGTTGCTATAAATTTCTTTATGTTCCTCCCTCCTTCCCCCCTCTTTCATATATGGGCCAGCAAACAAAACTCTAAGAATGAAGGAATACAGTTTTCTATTTAAAAACAAACATCTCTATAAATTTATTGATGTGTCTCCCTCCTTTCCTCCTCTTTCATATACAGTCCAGCAAACAAAGCTATAAGAAATCCACGCATTAGGATTCCTTAGTGTTGTTCTGCTGCTCTAGTCATCTTAAGCTATTACCGGTGTGGGGAGAAGGTCTTCAAGTTTCCAGCAAGGAAACATTTCAGACCTCCCTCTGTCTACAAATACAGTGGCCCAGTATGATTGAGGCTCTGTGGCAGTTGCTTTTTCTATTAAGGAAAAAAAAAAACCATGGGCGACCGGACTGTCACATTTCTTCTGCCTCATCTATATGTGCTTTAAATCATGACGATCACTTCAACCTTTAATTCTCATTGAGCACTACATGCTTGGAAATTATTACAAATTTGTCCAAACTACTTCCAAATGCACTTTTCCTGTTCGTACCTCCTTAGAGAGGTGATTATACACCTCAACAAAATAATTCCACCAGATCTTGTCAGAAAGAAAAAGAAGATGATACTGGATTTTTACACTCCACCTTTCACTCTGAATCTCAGAGTAGCTTACAATCTCCTTTACCTTCCTCTCCCACAACAGACACCCTGTGAGGTGGGTGGGGCTGAGAGAGATCTCCCAGAAGCAGCCTTTTCAAGGAGAGCTCTGTGAGAAGAGCTATGGCTGACCCAAGGCCATTCCAACAGCTGCAAGTGGAGCAGTGGGAAATCAAACCCGGTTCGCACAGATAAGAGTCCGCATAGTTAACCACTACACCAAATTGGCTAAGCAGGGCCAACATGGAGGCAGACAATGATGAACCACCTCTGAGCTTGTTTGTTTGTTTGTTTGTTTGTTTATTTATTTATTTATCTAAGATTTATATCCCGCCCTTCCCACTAGGTGGCTCAGGGCGGCTTACAACATGTAAAACTAATATAAAATATAAAATTAAGCATTAAAATTAACATTTCATAATTTATAGTTAAAAATCTAAACAATTATTATATACATAAACATTAAAATCATACAGCGGTCTTAAAGCTACACTCGATTCAAGTTCGATTTCAGATTCAGTATTTCGGTGTTCAGTGTTCGATGTTCAGTTCGGTGTTCAGTGTTCAGATGTTCAATGCCGGTTAGCTGTGGGCCAGCCGGAAGAGGGCTGTCTTACAGGCCCTGCGGAATTGGGTAAGGTCCCGCAGGGCCCTTACCTCTTCCGGCAGCTGGTTCCACCAAGATGGAGCCATTACGGAGAAGGCCCTGTCCCTTGTGGCTTTCAAACGGGCTTCCTTTGGCCCGGGGACAACCAGGAGGTTTTGAGTTCCCGATCTCAGTGCTCGCTGGGGAACGTGTGGGAAGAGACGGTCCCTCAGGTAGGCAGGTCCTAGGCCATATAGGGCTTTAAAGGTAATAACCAGCACCTTATACCGAACTCGATAAGGTATTGGTAGCCAGTGCAGAGCCCGAAGTCCCGGCTGAATGTGCTCCCACCTTGGGAGCCCCAATAACAACCGGGCGGCGGCGTTCTGCACCAGCTGCAATTTCCGGGTTTGGCACAGGGGCAGCCCCATGTAGAGGGCATTGCAGTAGTCCAGCCTCAAGGTGACCGTAGCATGGATCACTGTTGCTAGATCGTCGCGCTCCAGGAAGGGAGTCAACTGCCTTGCCCGCCTAAGATGGAAAAATGCGGACTTGGCAGTGGCTGCTATCTGGGCCTCCATTGTTAAGGAAGGCTCCAGAAGTACCCCCAGGCTCTTGACTCTATGTGTCGCAGTCAGTGGCGCACCGTCAAAAACCGGAAGGGGTATTTCCCTTCCCGGACCCCGACGGCCCAAGCAAAGGACCTCTGTCTTCGCCGGATTTAGCCTCAGCCCGCTGTGACTTGACAGGAAAAAAAACACACCATCCACTGCTTGGTGTTCTGAGCAGGCACTCGGGAGGGCTTCTGTTCTCCATTTTGAAGCCCAAGAGGTGACCATCCCAAACATCTACAAGGCATTTTTGAGAGCCAGGAGTAGACCATCAAGCTGACCATCCACCTAGACAATGGTTAGAGTGTTAGATATATTCATCCCCTGACTCCAACCTCTGTGTTTTTGGCCTATGCCACATAGGTAGTCACTGTACATTCTCCTCCTTTCCCATACATGAATTCAAAACCAATTGTTCTCTGTTTTAATAGGGCTTCAACATGTTAGCGTGCATGATTCTTGACCACTCCTGGTTCATGCTGGTATGTTGTTTATAGACGAAGAAGATGACATTGGATTTATATTCTGCCCTCCGCTCTGATCTCAGAGTCTCAGAGCGGCTCATAATCTCCTTTATCTTCCTCCCCCACAACAGACACTCTGTGAGGTAGATGTGGTTAAGAGGGCTCTCACAGCAGCTGCCCTTTCAGGGACAACCTCTGCCAAAGCTATGGCTGACCCAAGGCCATTCCAGCAGCTGCAAGTGGAGGAGTGGGGAATCAAACCCGGATAAGAGTCCACACACTTCACCACTACACCAAACTGGCTCTCATGTTGTTTTACATGTTGTTTATACAGTTTACATTGTTCATTCTCTTCTGAATCCTGGTTGGTCCTTCCCAAGCGTATTGAAGTTTGTTCCCTTTCAGAGACCTCAGCATGAGGACCTCATCTCCTTCTTTGAACATTCGATTCTGCACACATTTGTCCTGCCATTACTTCTTTTCCTCTTGTGCTCCGCGCAGGTATTCTCAAGATGTCTGCCTAGCCATGTTTAAACTGTTTTGTCCGTTCTCTATATCAGGGGTGGCCAAACTGTGGCTTAGGAGCCACATGTGGCTCCTTCACGCATGTTGTGTGACTCTCAAGGCTGCTGCCCCCTGTTGGCCAGCTTGGAGAAGGCATTTATCTCTTTAAATCCATTCGCCAAGCTAGCTGGTGTCTTGGAGAATATATTTAAATTAAAGTTGCTTTCTTTCCCCTCTCCCTCCCTCCTATTTTCCTTCCTTCCTCTCTCCTCCTCCCTCCCTCCCTCCCTCCCTCCCTTCCTTCCTTCCTTCCTTCCTTCCTTCCTTCCTTCCTTCCTTCCTTCCTTCTCCTTCCTTCCTCCTTCCTTCCTTCACTTCCTTCCTTCCTTCCTTCCTTCCTTCCTTCCCTCCCTTCCTCCCTCCCTCACATCTGAGTTGTCTGAGTGGTCAGCCACATACACTTTTATCATTTTTCTCCATGTCCCATTAGACAATTCTATGTGGCTTTTGGTTCCTTGGTTGCACGAGGTCGAGGTTATATGTATCACCCCATTAACTTCTCATAATCTTCATGTGACGACTAACCTGAACGATGTTCCCATGTCCGAAATTTACAGTTTACAGAGTAGATTAACAAAGACATAGGCTACTACATTTGTGTCCTTGCTTGACAGGGCTACTGCTTCTGGATATTTTGCTGCTTATTCCATGACAGTTACAATATATTAGCTTTCTCTTTAATGTCTGCCTGGGTAATGGACCTGTTAGGTCATTGCCTATTTCCTTAAATGGCTCCTTCATAAGTCGAACTGGATCTAAAAAGGCTCAAGTTTATCCTTCCCCTTCTCAGGTTTTTTTGGCAGATGTCACGTTTTACAGCAGGGGTGGCCGGTAGCTCTCCAGATGTTTTTTGCCTACAACTCCCATCAGTCCCAGCCATTGGCCATGCTGGCTGGGCTGATGGGAGTTGTAGGCAAAAATTGTCTGGGGAGCTACCGTTGGCCACCCCTGTTTTACAGCCCCCTCCCCCCATGGCACAGAGTGTTAAAGCTGCAGCACATTGTGAAAGCAACGTCACCCCAGAGTCAGAAATGACTGGTGCTTGCACAGGGGACCTTTCCTCCCCCCCCCCCCATATTCTGTCCAGTTTTGGACCTTTAGAAGTTTTGAGCCAAACTGTTATCAGTTGTGCTTACACCCAGGTATGAAGTGAAAGGACTAACCCGGGGGTGTCGAACTCATGAGGGCCGGATCTGACATAAACGAGACCTTGTTGGGCTGGGTCATGTTGGGTTGGGCCGAGCCATGTCGGGCCGGGCCATGTGTGTACCTATTTGAGATTAGGTAGCAGAGATAAATTTTTTATAAAGAACACAGACAAACCCAAATATATATTTAAAAAAATTTAAAACATGCTTAAAATGTTAGTGCTCATTGGTTTTAAAGATGCTTTCTTTGTATTTCTCCCATGGGATCCAGGGAAATGGGCAAAGGAAGCTCTGGCTCTTTCCTTCCTTCCCCAGGGGACTGGGGGGGGGAAGGAGGAGCCTCAGCCAATAGAAGGAAGAGAAGCTTGGCTCAGTAGCTCTGCTGTGCAATTGAGAGAGCCTGGCAAAACAAGCTCTTCCTTCCCAAGGGAGGAGTCTCAGCCAATGGAGAAAATAGAGGTTTTGCTCTGTAGAAGAAGAAGATATTGGATTTATATCCCGCCCTCCACTCCGAAGAGTCTCAGAGCGGCTCACAATCTCCTTTACCTTCCTCCCCCACAACAGACACCCTGTGAGGTGGGTGGGGCTGGAGAGGGCTCTCACAGCAGCTGCCCTTTCAAGGACAACCTCTGCCAGAGCTATGGCTGACCCAAGGCCATTCCAGCAGCTGCAAGTGGAGGAGTGGGGAATCAAACCCGGTTCTCCCAGATAAGAGTCCGCACACTTAACCACTACACCAAACTGGCTCTCCACTACACCAAACTGGCTCTGTAGATCCTGTGCAAAGCCAGCTGTGATGCAGAAGGAAGCAAGAGAGAGGGAGAAGGAAGCAGATGACAGCCAATCTCTCGGGGACCTGGTAGGAGCCCTCCAGGGGCCTGATTCGGCCCCCAAACTGCATGTTTGACACCCCTGGATTAACCTGTGCCACAGGCACAGCAAAAAAATAAACAAACCCCCCTCCCACCAACCAGCAATAAAACAGGACACTCTGTAAATGCAGTGGCTCTGCAGGGCTTGTTGTTTTCCCCCACCATTGGAAACAATGAAGGATGGGGGCATGTTCTTCGGGGCTCATAAAATTGGAACCTCTATTCCAATCTTTTTGAAATTTGAGGGGGTGGTCTTTTGAGGGGAGACACCAGAAGCTATACTGAAAATCTGGAGCCTCAAAAAACAGCCCCCTCCCCAGCCCCCTGGCTACCCCCGGATAGATTCCCCATGGTCCCGTGAGCTTTAATGGAGCTGGGGGGAAAATGGATTTCTGAAAAAAAAAAAAAACCCAAAACAAATCCAAACACCATACTGGTATTGGTGTTTGAGGTTGTTTTGGAAATCCCATTTTGGGGGCGTTTTGATATATCCGAATCTGAAGAAATCCCATTGTTTTGGTGTACATCCCTACCCAATATCTGTGAACTTTAGTAGATCATTCTCTGATACCCCAAGGATGTTGAAATCTAGGCAGGTTTTCTCTAAATGAAGTATACCTCAAGATTATCTCTCTCTTTTTGGTATCTAGGAGTCCTCTTTGTATCTATTCTCAGGTTGTTATTTTCCTGGATCCTGGAAGTAGCATTAAACCCCTCCAGTTCCATTTCTCTCAGTCTTAGTTTCCGCATTTCTATTTCTGCCTCTCTTCTCCTCTTTTCAATTTTCTGTTCTCTCTCCAGTCAGGTTAATTCCACTTCTTGTTCCTTTCCTCTAAATCTTCCTCTTGCTCTATTTTTGCCAATTCAGTTATGTCCCTGCTTCTCCACAACCACATATTCAAAGGTGGCTGATTTTTTCTCCACTGTCAGCACTCATTGTTCCAGCACCTCCATCTTTCTCTGTAGCAGGCTTCAGGGAATTTTTTTTTTGTGTGTGTCATATTAGTGACCCCTCCTTACACTTTACCTTTTCTCTGGCCAATTCTGCAGTAGGCCTTTAATCCTGGTTCAGCCCTGTCCTCAAAATGATTTTCTACGTTAGAATCATAGAATTATAAACTCCTAGAGTTGGTTTCTATGACTCCGTGATTCAAGTGTAGAAAGCCAAATCCTTTTGCAATGCCTGTTCTTTTCCTTTCTTAGCTATCTGGGATTTTTACCCTAAACATTTATCTCAGTAGGGCAAACTTTTTTTTACTTGATCACTCTTGCAGGGAGGTCAGGAGGAGGAGGAGGAGGAAGAAGATGATGATATTGAATTTATATCCTGCCCTATACACTGAATCTCAGAGGCTCAGAGCGGTCACAATCTCCTCTACCTCCCCCCCCCACAACAGCCACCCTGTGAGGTAGAAGAAGATGATATTGAATTTATATCCTGCCCTATACACTGAATCTCAGAGTCTCAGAGTGGTCACAATCTCCTTTACCTTCCTCCCCCACCCCACAACAGATACCCTGTGAGGTAGGTGGGGCTGAGAGAACTCTCCCAGAAGCTGCTCTTTCAAGGACAACCTCTGCCAGAGCTGTGGCTGAGCCAAGGCCATTCCAGCCGCTGCAAGTGGAGGAGTGGGGAATTATAATACAGTGGGTTCCACGCAATGATGAGGCAAGGTGGTAGTGATTATGGGTGTTTTTACATTCAGTTTGATCCAGAGTTTTAGAGTCTTCAAATCACCTGCCGCTGTTCCGCTTTAATTATTTTCCTTTTACATTTAAGCGTTTCAATTTGGTGGGGTGGGGTGTCTCTGATCAGAGGGCAGCCGGAATACCAGTGCTTTGTTAAATGTATACAATTGCTCGGAAATTGTGTCAACACTGCAAAAACAATACAAATTTAAATCACTAGATGAGGCAAGCAATGATATGTACAAATTTCAAGTGCTGTCAGTTCTCATGCAAATTACTGCACCCTGTGGTGGCTTTTGGAGGAGTCTTTTAAAATGCAGGAAAACTTTTACGATACAAGTTTGAAACGCCCGTAGAGAAAAGACCACACCGAAACTAGTTTTGAGAAAAACACTTCTGTGGCGGCGTCGAAACCCATCTCACTGAAACAAATGTAAATGCCTTGGGAAGCAACGATGCAAAACAGTTATGGGAATGTTATGTAATGTAAAAGGTGAGTTTACTATGCAGAGATAGAGAGTCGCAAACTGCCAGTGTAAAAACACCCTATAACTCTTATACATCACGGTATAGCATTGCATTCAAAAGACTGAGAACTCGGCCAGCTGGGCCAACTATATATACACCCAAGTTCCCCTTGCTAGCATGCTATTGGACCATTCAAACCAGCAGGGGGCTTTTGATTGGAACAGGGCAGCAGGGATTTGGATCCTGCTGCCTATTGTTTCTGAGTCTCCAAACTCAGTCCTACAGGCTCCAAAGAGCCAGGCAAGAACTCCATATAGTCACAATTCCAATCACATACACAACAGGAATCAAACCCGGTTCTCCCAGATAAGAGTCCGCACACTTAACCACTACACCAAACTGGCTCTCAAGGAGCCTTCCGGCCACATCAGATCAGTACAGGGGAAGTGGGAATTCACCTCACCGAGTGCAGCCTTGCAGGTGGGCTCGATGTAGCAGCTTCTGTGGAAGGAAGATGGCAGTGGGGTATGGAGCAGGTCACTGACCATGCGGTGGAAGGAGGGCTGCTGGGTGCCATTGCCCCCCTTTATAGGCACTGTAGGTGCTGCCTGAGCAGGAGGGTGGGGCCAGTTTGGTGTAATGGTTAAGTGTGCGGACTCTTATCTGGGAGAACCGGGTTTGATTCCCCACTCCTCCACCTGCAGCTGCTGGAATGGCCTTGGGTCAGCCATAGCTCTCACAGAGTTGTCCTTGAAAGAGCAGCTGCTATAAAAAGCTCTCTCAGCCCCACCTACTTCACAGGGTGTCTGTTGTGGGGGCGGGGGGGAAGGTAGAGGAGACTGTGACCGCTCTGAGACTCTGAGATTCAGAGTATAGGGCAGGATATAAATCCAATATCATCTTCTTCTACCTCACAGGGTGTCTGTTGTGAGGGGGGGAAGGTAGAAGAGACTGTGACCGCTCTGAGACTCTGAGATTCAGAGTATAGGGCAGGATATAAATCCAATATCATCTTCTTCTAGCTCACAGGGTGTCTGTTGTGAGGGGGGGAAGGTAGAAGAGACTGTGACCGCTCTGAGACTCTGAGATTCAGAGTATAGGGCAGGATATAAATCCAATATCATCTTCTTCTAGCTCACAGGGTGTCTGTTGTGTGTGTGTGGGGGGGGGTAGAAGAGACTGTGACCGCTCTGAGACTCTGAGATTCAGAGTATAGGGCAGGATATAAATCCAATATCATCTTCTTCTACCTCACAGGGTGTCTGTTGTGAGGGGGGGAAGGTAGAAGAGACTGTGACCGCTCTGAGACTCTGAGATTCAGAATATAGGGCAGGATATAAATCGAAAACTGAACTATTCTCACAGGCCTTTCACATCTAAACCAGGAGAGAACTGCCACCTCACACCACAGAGTTGCTACGGACATTATTGGATCACGAACAGAAAAAAAAAGAAAGATTCTGCCATGTCAAAGTTGTACAGCACCACAAAACGTTTTAAATTGCATCGTTTTGGTTTTAAATTGTATTATAGAACTGACTGTTAGCCGCCCTAAGTCCGCTTGCAGAGAAGTCAGAATAGAAATTTAAAGAAATAAATAAATACCCCCCCCCCAATAAATTCAATCCAAATCCAATCCACCCTTGGAGAGAGAGGAAGAACCCCTGTGCTAAGACAAAGATAGAGCACTGAGAGTAAAAAAATGGGTGCATCAGGGTGCAATAGCTCACCTCATAGGGAACACTGATTACAGGTGTTACAAACCAGCAGTCTCATACTGGAGGGAAAATACCACGCCTACGCTACACTCATTTGAGGTCAATACATATTTCCAAGTCTCTCCCTATTGATCTTGGACTGCAGTCCTGTCCTTTCATTTATCAGGCTATTTCTGCTAAGGTACACTCTGTTCCCTTTGAGGAGAGCTCTGAGAAATATAGGAGTAAGTCCTCATCTTTGTCGGTTTCTCTCTGGGTGTTTTTACATTCAGTTTGATCCAGAGTTTTATTGTCTTCAAATCGCCTGCCACTGTTCCACTTTAATTATTTCCCTTTTACATTTAAGCGTTTCAATTTTTTTTTGGGGGGGGGCAGCCGGAATACCAGTGCTTAGTTAAATGTATACGATTGCTTGGAAATCATGTTAACACTACAAAAACAATACAAATTTAAATTACAAGATGAGGCAAGCAATGATATGTAAAAATTTCAAGTGCTGTCAGTTCTCATGCAAATTACTGCACCTTGTGGCTTTTGGAGGAGTCTTTTAAAATGCATGAAAACTTCTACAATACAAGTTTGAAACGCCTTTAAGAGAGATGACTGGATCAAAACTAGTTTTGAGAAAAACGTTGCAGCAGCAGCTCCGAAACTCATCTCACTGAAACAAATGTAGATGCTTTGGGCAGCAACGGTGCAAAACAGTTGTGAGAACGTTAGGTAATGTAAAAGGCAAGTTTCCAGTGCGTTGATAGTCATAAACTGTCAGTGTAAAAACACCCTCTGTCTCCCTCCTCTCTGAGCAAAAGTTCCTTCTGTTTCCTTCCTTCAAACATGCCTAGGAAAAGCCTTTTTTCACTATCAGAACTGCCTGCCAGCCCCAGTTCATTTTGAGATTTAGCATTCCTCAGGGGTCGTTTTGTAGAAAAGTAGGTGGTGGAGCTCCTTAGCATAATTCATTCGCATATGCCGTCCCCCTCCCCTGTCAAAAGCAACCTGACGCAAGAAAGGAGAGCCCCAGGTGAGCGAGGCCTGCTTGGGCTGGTTAAAGATTCAGCCAGCCCAAGCAGGCCTCGTTCTCCTGGGGCTCTCCTGAGCCCCCCCCCCCCACAGTCAAAAGGCCAGCAAGCCACCCACCACCCAAAATCACATAACTTGAGAAAGGTGTGTGTGAGTTTCTCTGGAGGTTAATGAGGGTTGCTGGGGTGTGGCAAAGCCCCTGGTGGCTGGCTGGCTGCCCGCTCTCCTAATCCAGGGATAGTTATGCAGCTGCACCTATATTCAATGGACAAGGTAGGTGGGGAGGAAGAGGGAGGCTGTCAGAAAGGTTCAGGAGCTGCACTCTTCAACATAGAATTTGGCACCTCCAGCTTCCAAGATGTGCCCTTTACTACGAAACAATGTGTTCTGTATCTCAGAGTTTCCTATTTTCAGTTGAGCCAATGAAGAGCTTTCCCCCGCTCAAAGGGAAATTAAAAATAAAACTCTACCTGAGATAGGTGCTCCTTCATGCTCTCTGTTTCTCCATCAATTCGACTCTGCCCTTTACCTGCTTTAAATCAACACCATCATTCTTACACAAAAGAAAAATGCACCGTGTGAGTAAAAGGGTCAGGCCCTCATAACTTGCTTGCAGCTTTTGCTAAAAGGTTTGCATTTTTAAAAAAATCATTAGTTGAGATTGCGGCTTTCCCCCCCCGGGGGAACGCGGTGGAACCTCTTCGTGGAAACAAAAATGTAAATAAATATTTAAAAGTTCATGAGGGGCACCCACGCGTTTTTCCTTCATTTCCCTCTTGAGAGTTCCAGCACCTCTTTTTCCAAGAAAAAAAAGCCCTGGTTGAGATAAAGACTCGAAGTGGTGAAAAATCACTCCAGGTAGTGGCTAGAAATAGCTGCAAACAGGCCTCATTTTGGGCGGGAGCTCACAGGAGCAGCGCTTTTGTGTAAGAATGATGGTGTTGATTTAAAGCAGGTAAAGGGCAGAGTCGAATTGATGGAGAAACAGAGAGCATGAAGGAGCACCTATCACAGGTAGAGTTTTATTTTTAATTTCCCTTTGAGCGGGGGAAATCTCTTCATTGGCTCAACTGAAAATAGGAAACTCTGAGATACAGATTGTGCTCTTTCTTTCTGACCTCCCCCACCCCACCCAATACTTGTTTCGGGCTCCACTGTTCAAACCCCCTGTGAGGATTTTGCTGAACTATAAGATTTGATGAACTTTTTAACATTCCCCCCTCCCCCCCCCCCAAAAAAATGGGAAAATAACCAAAACAATATAAAGCAGGCAGATGGAAATCTTCATCCTGCCGCTGTGGCCACCTAGGAGAAAGTCATTTAACAAGTATGATGGGAGTAAGGTGTTATTATGGCGATTACAATTCATGAAGCATTTTAAGGCAGACGCTGAGCTGATAGAATGCAGTACACCTTCCAATGATGGGGTGTGCATATGGAAATGAATTGTGCGAGTGAACTCCAGCACCTATTCTTTTCCAACATGACCCCTGGCTTCAAATATTCTTTTCAGGCACTACCACTGTACATTTCGTCAGTGACTCTTTGCGGTGACCCAGCTACACCACAGCGTTGTTTTCGTTTGGGTGTTACTTTTCATATCCTTGGAATCAGTCCTTGGAACCAATCTGCTCCCTAGCGCCTCATTTTGACAGACGCGCCTCACACTTGGCACTCCTGAAAGTTTCTTGGTGCGGAAATTTCAGAGGCCATTTCATTTTGATGGATCTCGTTTCTGTGGGTTTGTCCACAGTCATTTTCAAACCATGGGCTCTGGCAGGCTTCTCAAGCAAAGGGAGGGGCGGGGTGGAGAAAGTCGTGGCAAACTTTGATCCAAGAGACAGAGAGGGACCTGATACAAACCTCCAGAGGAATTCTGAACCCTGGAAAAAGGATAAATTAGATGTCTATGGACAAACTCAGGCCAACGGCCAGACAAATTCGAACGAGAAAGGCTAAATACTAGGGTTTGCTCCTATTTATGGTTCTACAGGAGAAGACAAAACATTTCTGCATTTGTCAGAGAACTTCTGTGCCTGGGAGTTGCCTATGCTCCCAACTTCAGTCTTAGTTCACAACCAATCGTATGAAAAAACAGTACCTCTGAAACTATAGAATACATCAGTATGAAGGCCATTGGTTTCTATACCCTTTCTCTGACGCACCTTTGCGACGGTCTGTATCTACCATATGGAAAGGCAGGGTATCTGTGCCAGCTGTGTATATTTATTTGCTTACACTCCTGCTAGTAAACTCAGGGCAACTTATATGAGCTAAGGATGCCAGCCTCCTGGTGGGACCTGGGCAGGGGTGGAATTCTAGCAGGAGCTCCTTTGCATATTAGGCCACACCCCCTGATGTAGCCAATCCTCCTGGAGCTTACAGAGCTCTTCTTACAGGGCCTACTGTAAGCTCCTGGAGGATTGGCTACATCAGGGGTGTGTGGCCTAACATGCAAAGGAGCTCCTGCTAGAATTCCACCCCTGGACCTGGGGAATCCCCTGGACTTACAGCTCAACTCCAGACTATAGAGATCCGTTCCCCTGGAGAAAATGGCTGCTTTATTAGAGGGCATTGTACCCCACTGAGAACCCTCCCCTCCCCAGGCTCCATCCCCAAATCTCAAGGAGTTTCCCAATCTGGAGGGGGCAACCCTACCCAGCATCCCCTGCTGGTGACCAGGAGGACCTGACAACCCTAATACAAGCTTATGCAACTTTACTGTATATGAAGTAGGGATTGAACTGTGTACGAATTGAACTCTGAACTCTGATTCATGCTAAAAATGGCCAATCTGTGGTTCGTTCCAAACTGGTTTGTCTGATCCCACCAGGTTTTCTTTCTTGGCATGATGATGATGATATTGAATTTATATCCTGCCCTTCACTCTGAATTTCAGAGTCTCAGAGAGGCTCACAATCTCCTTTATCTTCCACAACAGACACCTTGTGAGGTGCGTGGGGCTGAGAGAGCTCTCCCAGAAGCTGCCCTTTCAAGGACAACTCTGCGGGAACTAGGGCTGACCTAAGGCCATTCCAGCAGCTGCAAGGGGAGGAGTGGGGAATCAAACCCGGTTCTCCCAGATAAGAGTCCACACACTTTACCACTACACCAAACAGGCTCTCACTCTTTTGGTTCATGTTTGCTTCATTTTTTCAAATAGTTTGACACTGGCATGTGCACTTCTGTTCAGTTTCCAGTGAAACTGACTAGACGCCACAGCTCTACTCTCCCCTGCCCCCTGAACTTCTAGACAGTTTTCAGTGAAACTGACTAGATGCCACAGCTCTGCTCTCCCTGGCCCCCTGTGGCTTCTAGTCAGTTTCAGAGGAAACTGCACAGAAGTGCAGGGAACAGGAGAGTGGAACCGTGGTGTCTAGTCAGTTTCCAAGTTTCTTGGGGATGAAAGCAACTGGAAGCTGCAGGGTGGCTTCCCTTTCTTTCTCCAGCTCCTACAAGAGCAGTTTACTGGAGGCACTCCCCAAAAAACAAATCCAATTCACACCAAACTTGGAAGGAAGGGGAGAGTCTGCTGAAGAGTTTGCCACAAGTTTGGTGTCTCTAGCCCACTCAGGGGCTGTTCTGCACTTTCCCAAAATGAATGAACTCATGAACTGCAAATTCTTTGGGGAATTGGGGGAGTGGGAATGAAATGAACTGAACCCCCAGCTCAGGCAACCCAACAAACCATGGAATGGAATGGAATGAAATGAACCACCATTTTCACATTCTGTGCTCATCATTCGTGCGAAGCTGTCTCAGAAGAAAAATGATTGGTTCAAGGTCACTCAGATAAAGGAGAGATTTGCACCAAAGACTTCTAGGGACATCATAGGATTCTACTCTAGCTTTCTCATTTGTATGGTTTGCAGCAGGGGTTTTTTTTTTGTAGCAAGAACTCATCTGCATATTAGGCCACACCCCTCTTATGTAGGCTGATTCTTTAAGAACTTACAGGGCTTTTCTTACAGGGCCTACTGTAAGCTCTTGGAGGATTGGCTACATAAGAAAGGTGTGGCCTAATATGCAAAGGAGTTCCTGCTACAAAAAAAATCCCAGCTTGTAGACCTCTAATTATGCCCAGCATGTGTATCCAAGACCTCATGGGGACACTTGGAGAAGAATTTGTGCTAATCAAAAGAGCAAATTCAAAACACTCAACATCCACAAGCCACAAGGCTTGCTAATCTAGGCTAACCTTTGCTAGTCCAACAGGTATAGAGGGCACATTCCCAGTTAGCCCTCCCAATTTTGGATTGGAACATTCATAAAGATTTGGAAGTGGAACCCGGGAAGGGCAGGTTTTGGGTAGGGAGCTCAGGGAGGATGTAATGCTTTAGAATTCCCTTTCCTAGATAGCCATCCCCCCACCCCACCCCGGAACTGACATCTGCAGTTCGAAGATCGATATTAATTCCAGGATATCTCCGGGCCCTACCTGAGCATCAGCAACCCTAGTGACAGTAGAGGAGTCATTGAACAAAATCTGTGCAGCTTTTGTGTGTATGTGCCGGAGTTGGTTCTTTTTTCATTTGCGATATTGCTTGGCATTGCCGTTAGCACTGAAAGAAGCAATCATTGAAATGTAGCCTAGCGCCTCTGTCACAATTCTGTAGTTTTGTGATCATGTGACAGTCTGAATTCATTTTGTTGGAGGAAGTGGATTTATTTAAATGGTTGTCTCCTGCTCTTATTGCCAAGGGCAACCCCAAAAAACCAACCCACCCAATCACATAAACAATTTAAATAAATTTAAACAGAATAAAACATGGAATATACCAAACCACATTCTAGGCTTGTCCTGTACCCTTTGGGCTGTTTCATGCAAAGAGGCAGAGTGTGAGTCAAAGGCCTTTTGACGTTTGCCAAAAATCTGACATGGTACAAATGGCTTTGTCTATAACCCCCAGATCTCCAGTTTCCCCCCAGCCCAGTCTTCTTACTCCAGAACAGTCCCATAAACACCAATTAAGTCCCTCCAATATAATAACAAATGTTGTTTTAATTGCCTGAAAAATTATACCTTCAAAAGCAAGCAATAGATAAGGTGCATTCATTCTGTATGATTTGTCTCCTCCTGTATCTAATGTTGTCTTCTATCATTCTCTATGTCTAGTAAAGGTAAAGGTAGTCCCCTGCGCAAGCACCAGTTGTTTCCAACTCTGGGGTGATGCCACATCACGGTATTTTCATGGCAGACTTTTTTACGGGGTGGTTTGCTATTGCCTTCCCCAGTCATCTACAGCTTACCCCCAGCAATCTGGGTACTCATTTTACTGACCTTGGAAGGATGGAAAGCTGTGTCAACCTTAAACCAGCTACCTGAACCCAGCTTCTGCCAGGATTGAACTCAGATCGTGAGCAAAGCTTGGACTGCAGTATTGCAGCTTACCACTCTGCACCACGGGGCTTAGTTGTCTATGGCTACATCGATTAAAAAAAAAAAAAGAGCATGTTTCTTCCACCTTCCAACCCCGATCATGAAGCTCAACATAGAAGCTGCTGTGATCAAAGCCAAAGTCATGAAACAGAACAATGTGAAACCTGAAACACTTCAAAATGAAAAACAAATGGTTCCAGTGAAATAAAAAAAAAATTTTTGAAAAAAAATCCATTCTTAATTTTTTTTTTTTAGGATGAAGGTTTTGTATCAACATTCGATCCAGTCATCCCTAACTATAATAAAAACGTCATGTTGCAAAGAAATCCCACCAGAATGGCAAAAGCTACAGTATCTGCAACACACACAAGGCAGGTCTGGCCTAGAACAAAAAAGCATTCTGCTCCCAGAGGCAACATTTTGACTTGGAAAATGATTAAGGGTCTGAATTTTGTTAATAAATCTGCTTGAAGTAAAAAGTCAGTCGGTTAAGTAGAGAATGGTATTATGAGTTTCAGAGGGAAGATATTCTGGGATTATTAGCAGAATCTGGAGGAGCTGCCCCCCAACCCACACCTCCATACATTTGATCACAAAAGCGGTCTCTTTATAGGGCAAAGATAGGGCTGCCAAGTTCCCAGGCTGGGCAGGTTTAGTGGTCAGTTTGGTATGGTGGTTAAGTGTGCGGACTCTTATCTGGGAGAACCGGGTTTGATTCCCTGCTTCTCCATTTGCACCTGCTGGAATGGCCTTGGGTTAGTCATAGCCGGCAGAGGTTGTCCTTGAAAGGGCAGCTGCTGTGAGAGCCCTCTCAGCCCCACCCACTTCACAGGGTGTTTGTTGCGGGGGGAGAAGAGATAGGAGATTGTAAGCCGCTCTGAGTCCCTGATTCAGAGAGAAGGGTGGGGTATAAATCTGCAGTCTTCTTCTTTTCCCCCCACCCCGGAGGTTTGCAACCTGCCAGCTCGCATTGGGCCATTGGGGGGGGATCCTCCCCCTGATGTTGCTGGCGTGATGACATCATTTGCAGTGACGTCATCGCACCGGTGACATCGCGCACCAGCCGCTCTAGGAGCTTCTGGGTAAACTCTATGGTTTTTTCTGGATGTTCTAGTAATTTGGGAGGGCAAACTCTATGGGACCAGTGCAATGATTTCACTTGTGGGGCTGCGGGGGACTTGGCAACCCTGGACAAAGAACAGTATTTTATTATTTGGTCATCTAAATTAGTGGTTTCAAATTGGGGCTCCTCGCTGGTAAGGTCAGTAAGGGCACATGCATCTCCCTAAGAGAGAGCTTGCTCACAAGCTCCAGAAAGCTTTTGATAAAGTTCCTCATCAAAGGCTCCTTAGAAAGCTTGAGAGTCATGGAGTAAAAGGACAGGTCCTCTTGTGGATCAAAAACTGGCTGAGTAATAGGAAGCAGAGAGTGGGTATAAATGGGCAGTCTTCGCAGTGGAGGACGGTAAGCAGTGGGGTGCCGCAGGGCTCGGTACTGGGTCCCATCCTCTTTAACTTGTTCATAAATGATTTAGAGTTGGGAGTGAGCAGTGAAGTGGCCAAATTTGCGGATGACACAAAATTGTTCAGGGTGGTGAGAACCAGAGAGGATTGTGAGGAACTCCAAAGGGATCTGTTGAGGCTGGGTGAGTGGGCGTCAACGTGGCAGATGCGGTTCAATGTGGCCAAGTGCAAAGTAATGCACATTGGGGCCAAGAATCCCAGCTACAAATACAAGTTGATGGGGTGTGAACTGGCAGAGACAGACCAAGAGAGAGATCTTGGGGTCATGGTAGATAATTCACTGAAAATGTCAAGACAGTGTGCGTTTGCAATAAAAAAGGCCAACGCCATGCTGGGAATTATTAGGAAGGGAATTGAAAACAAATCAGCCAGTATCATAATGCCTCTGTATAAATCGATGGTGCGGTCTCATTTGGAGTACTGTGTGCAGTTCTGGTCGCCGCACCTCAAAAAGGATATTATAGCATTGGAGAAAGTTCAGAAAAGGGCAACTAAAATGATTAAAGGGCTGGAACACCTTCCCTATGAAGAAAGGTTGAAACGCTTAGGGCTCTTTAGCTTGGAGAAACGTCGACTGAGGGGTGACATGATAGAAGTTTACAAGATAATGCATGGGATGGAGAAAGTAGAGAAAGAAGTACTTTTCTCCCTTTCTCACAATACAAGAACTCGTGGGCATTCGATGAAATTGCTGAGCAGACAGGTTAAAACGGATAAAAGGAAGTACTTCTTCACCCAAAGGGTGATTAACATGTGGAATTCACTGCCACAGGAGGTGGTGGCGTCCACAAGCATAGCCACCTTCAAGAAGGGGTTAGATAAAAATATGGAGCAGAGGTCCATCAGTGGCTATTAGCCACAGTGTGTGTGTGTGTGTGTATGTATATATATATATATATATATATATATATATATATATATATATATATATATATACATATACATATATTTGGCCGCTGTGTGGCACAGAATGTTGGACTGGATGGGCCATTGGCCTGATCTAACATGGCTTCTCTTATGTTCTTATGTTCTTAACCTCAACTGACCTCTAGGCTTACCATGTTTCCACTTATGACAAGCAGAGCCGGATTAACAATTAGGCCAAGTAGGCACTGGCCTATGGGCCCCCATGCATTTAGGGGCCCCGTGCTGGCTCCCCCCCATTTTCCCCCTGCTTGCAGCCCTCCCAGCCTGCACACGCAGCCAGCAACTGAGCCTCTCTTTGCTCGTCTTGCCTGGTGCAGCTGCTGCTGGCATCGTCACCAGGTTTGCCTCTCTCTGTCTCTCCCCTGCAGCTTTGTCAAAGGGGCTTTTAAGAAGGTGCCTGCAGGCTGCAGAGGAGGCCGTGGGTAACAGGGCAGGTGTTCCAACTCTGAGATAAATTGCAAAGGGGGGCCCAGAGATTTTGACTGCCTAGGGGCCCCCACAGGGTTTAATCTGGCACTGATGACAAGAGATCATCTGTTTTCTGAAACTGCTGCCTGCCACCATGCATCCGGGTGGCAGGAGGAAAACAGTAGGGTACTCAGGGCTTTTTTGTAGCTGGAACTCCTTTGCATATTAGGCTACACCCCCCTAATGTAGCCAATCCTCCAAGAGCCTACAGGGATCTTAGTACAGGGCCTACTGTAAGCTCCAGGAACATTGGCTACATCAGGGGGTGTGGCCTAAAATGCAAAGGAGTTCCTGCTACAAAAAATAAAAGCCGACTGAAAGTACTCGCAGCCGATTCTCCCTCTCAGCTGAGGAGTCTTGTGAGCAAAATACTTTGCGAGTTACTGGCATTAGAGTTGTGAGCTATTGCATAAATGTGTGAGCCAGAGGCTAAAAAGCTGAGTTAACTGACACTAACTCAGCTTAGAGGGAAGTAGGAGCCAAGTGCACCTTTAAGACCAACGGAGTTTTATTCGGAATGGAAGCTTTCGTGTGCTCTAAGCACACTTCACCAGACGAGGAATCAGGTACAGTGAGCAGAGCTACATATTGCCGGTAGGCAGTGGTATAGAATGCAGAATGCAAATTTAAGATCTTGTACGAAAGGGACCGTAGAGATAGCACTCGGTGTCTATTTTCTCAGATGTTATACTATGCAATATTCCGTTTGCACCCACTACTGAAAGCAGGGCTTTTTATGTAGCAGGAACTCCTTTGCATATTAGGCCACGCACCCCTAATGTAGCCAAACTGTGAGGAAAAAGCCCCCTACTTTTCATACATATGGACATCATGATCACCAGTGTGGTTGCCAGGGTTCCTGAAGTTTTGACTCTCACACATCTGCTCTAAGAAGTGGACTTTGCCCACGGTTTCTAAGGCTTATGTGGATACTATAAGCCTCAGCTTTGCAGCAGCATTCTACATCTCTGAAGGGTGTTAGCCAGAACTACAGACATGCTCCAGCTGCTCCTTGTGTGCCCAGTCTTGGCCACTGCAGTGGAAGAAGCCAGGCCACCATGTTTCCAGCCTGCTTCCATGAACCAAAGGCTTAACACCACCAGAATCCATCTTGGTTTCCTGATCCAAGCACACCCTGCCAGGCTGGACTCATTCCTTCTTAGTGGGAAAGTCACACGTACACACCCTGAGCCTGCAAGCAACCCATTTGCCTCATGAATGGATTAACAGCTCCACTGTTGATCCTAATTGCTCAGCAATACCAGAACAATAACTCTTGCCCAGCAGAAGATGAGATAAGAGGAAGAACATCTCCTGTCTTCATCAAGTCTTTTTGTCTTACCCGGGTGATACCTAGGCCAGTATTTGATTCCCTATTGTCACCTTCCCAGATAATCCCATCTAAACTTAAGTATCCAGCCATTCCCATTCTTACCCCAGTCTAACTCCTTGGAGCCGCCTCAGGCCATGTTGCAACTTGGAAATTTCCAGGTTCATGGGACTAAGGTGAAGTTCATTGGTTAAAGCTGACACCCAATTGGATGTCACCAAAGAACTCACCATTGGCTCTGCTAATGTCCAACCTCCTTGGTCATCACAGAGCCTCCCCCTGCTCCTCCCCAAGACCTCCCAGCCCCTGAAGGTTCTGAGGGAGTCTATTTAACCTCTGACCCAACTCCACTCATGTGTGCATCTAACAGTATCCCAGGTCCGCTGTCTAGATCCATCCCCAATTCTGGCCACAGTCTTGGGTCCATTTCCCCTGTCCTCTTATGTCGCCATTGGAAACCTTCCCTGAAGACTACGATGGTAAATATTACCCTGTTTGTCTACCCATATATGTTACCCCTATCAATCTATCTGTGTTTCCTAGACCTGTGTGAATGTGTGATTGTTTTGTATTTTTATCTTGTGTGAAAGAACTATTATTCTAAATAAATTGCAATTGGTTTTTATTAAATTAGAGTCCTTTTATTGAGCATTTACTCTCTGGATGGTTGAGCCTGGTATACATTGGTAAAAAGATTCCTATTAAGCCAGATATCCATCTAACTAATTCCCCAATCTCATTTTGAGAGCATTTGGCCTAACAAATCCTCCAAGAGCCTACAGGGCTCTTAGTACAGGGCCTACTGTAAGCTCCAGGAGGATTGGCTACATCAGGGGGGTGTGGCCTAATAGGCAAAGGAGGTCCTGCTAGAATACCTTACAGGGCTCTTTGTACAGGGCCTACTGGAAGCTCCAGGAGGATTGGCTGCATCAGGGGTGTGTGGCCTAATAGGCAAAGGAGGTCCTGCTAGAATTCCTTACAGGGCTCTTTGTACAGGGCCTACTGGAAGCTCCAGGAGGATTGGCTACATCAGGGGTATGTGGCCTAATATGCAAAGAAGTTCCTGCTACAAAAAAGCCCTGAGGGTACAACTGTTGTCCTGATGCAATTATTCTCCTGTGGAAATTCCTCTAGGCAGATGCCACATGTATATATGAGAAGGCTGATTCCCTCTAGTTGCTTAATGGTTCCCACACCAATAGCCAATTGATCTGATAAAGAATGCTGAAACGTGAAACTTACCGGACTGTGTCCCAATTGGTTGGCTTTCATCCAGATCTACCATTCAATATAATTAAGGACTTTGTAAGGATGACTTTGAATTAATTGTATATTGGTGTCTAGGATGTGGAAGAACGTGGAACTTTTTTTCGATATTGCAGATTTTGACGGCTTTCGGTACGGAACTGCACTTGAATTCCCCATGCAGTTGCCGGAACTGTTACCACTGGCTCTTTAACATATGTCTGTTAATGTCTCTTTAATTTTTTTTTAAAAAAGACTTTCAAAGAGTTTTTAAATCATTTTAACAAAGTCTTTAAAATCATTTGACTTCTAGTCTTAATTGTATTTAGAGGATTGACGGCTCTGGTTCAGCGGAAGCATTAATTGTATGTGTACTGACAAGTGTATCACACTGAGTACAGCAAGCACATCTTTTATAGGGCTGGACTGGCTGCTAGGCAAACTAGGGGGCTGCCTAGGATGCCGGCCTTCTGGAGGTACCGAATTGGGCATCCCCCATGTGACTCAGTGACGTTAACAGGGTGCGGGGGGGGGGGGACCAGAAGTTAGCCTTGCCTAAGGTGCCAGACAGCCTAGGGTTAGCCTTGACCCCCTAACTAACTTTCTACCTCTACCATTTCCCATCAGTTGCCATGCCATGCCTGGCAACTGTATTGACCTCCCCTGCCATAAATAGACCCATTTGGTGAGTTCTAGGCTATCTTTTCAGGCCTGACCCCATGTGAACTGAATATGTACTCAGTCTTAACTACTCCCAGAATCCTCACCAAGGTGCAGGAGTTTCTTGGAAGAACCTGAGAGGGTTTCTTGACAAGACAAGCTCCTGTGGAAATGATTTGCTTACAATAGGTCATTTGAAAATGGCTGATGCGAACCAGGAGCGGAATTCTAGCAGGAGCTCCTTTGCATATTAGGCCACACACCCCTGATGCAGCCAATCCTCCAAGAGCTTACAAAAAGAGACTTGTAAGCTCTTGGACGATTGACTACATCAGGGGTGTGCGGCCTAATATGCAAAGGAGCTCCTGCTAGAATTCCACCCCTGACGTAAAGCATTTTAAGGCAATAATTTCACCTTCAGCAGTGTAATACTTTTTCAAAAACTCATGAAAGCTTATTCCCTGGCAAACTGGTTGGTCTTAAGGTGCTACCGGATTTGAATTTTGTTCTCCTTCTACCTACTAACATGACTACCCAGTTCTTTTATTATTTTTTTCAGGGAAGAAAGTTAGCCCTATCCCCTTCCAATCAGCCTTCAGTCACCACTGATAAGGTCAGAAAGGAACTTTTGAATCTTGAACCTGGAAAAAAAAATAGTTTTATATGTATGGGGTTTTTTTTCCCTTCTCCGTATTATATTTTCTGATCCTTCAAAGGTAAGACCACAGGAAAAATAATTTGTCTGTGTTTGCTACTGCTTCTGTCATTCCTAGCTTGATAACCCCCCCCCCCGAAAGTAGGATGTTAGATGCCGGTGAAGGAATTGGGCCACAGGTTGGTGATTATCCACAGTTTCCACTGAGTACTGTTGTGCCGGGGGACATTTTCTTGCCTGAGGTAAGAGTTTCTTTGAATGTATGTAGGTGGTCAAAGGAAGCTCAACAATGCTGTTACTATGGTAACACAAACACACTTCAATGGCACAAAATAAAAACAAACCACAATATACATAATGAAAGATCCTCCTGCCCTTTCAGTCGCTGGGGCTTCTTACAGTGGCAACAGTTTTCAGCAGCTCCAGATTTCCAACAAAGCCCCTTTATTGTTTCCTCTGCCTCTTTATACCCTTATAGCCCTCTTCCTCTTTACATCTTTTTCTGTTCACTCCCCCCCCCCCCCTTGGGGTAAGCAATCTGTTTTAGATGCCATCGGAAATGGTTACTGACTTTGTTTTACCGTTATTTAAATTTAGTGCAGGACCCTGCCCTGAACCCAGTTCAGGTGAGGGTGGTCTAAAGATTGAATTAATAATAATATGATAATAATATTCTGTATAGGTGGCACCTCCTAGCATGGGTATCATTCTGGCCCTACTGATGGACCTCCTGATGGCACCTGGCTTTTTGGTCACTGTGTGACAGAGTGTTGGACTGGATGGGCCATTGGCCTGATCCAACATGGCTTCTCTTATGTTCTTGTGTGACACAGAGTGTTGGACTGGATGGGCCATTGGCCTGATCCAACATGGCTTCTCATGTTCTTATGGCAGGCATGCTGAGTCAGTTTCTAGTGCACCTGACTTCCCCTCATTAGGAAGGGAAATGTTCCTGCAGCCACTTGGATGGAACCTAGCTGCCAGTACGCTCTAAGCTCAGATAAAGTTCCCTGACAGCACCATCCCCTACTCCTCTTTGAGGGGGTTCTTCTGCAAAGCCACTACAGTGCTCTGGGATAAAACAAGTGGGGCCCAATCTAGTCTGGGGGCAGGGTTACTATGTTGACATGACAGAGGTTTACAAGATTATGCATGGGAAAGAGAAGGTAGAGAAAGAAGTACTTCTCCCCCTTTCTCATAATACAAGAACTCATGGACACTCAATGAAATTGCTGAGCAGTCGGGTTAAAATGGATAAAAGGAAGTACTTCGCCCAGAGGGTGATTAACACATGGAATTCACTCCCGTAGGAGGTGGTGGCACCTGGCTTTTATAGCCAACTTCAAGAGGGGATTGGATAAGCATATGGAGCAGAGGTCCATTGGTGGCTATTAGCCACAGCGTGTTGTTGGAACTCTCTGTCTGGGGCAGTGATGTTCTGCATTCTGGGTGCTGGGCGGACAACAGTGGGAGGGCTTCTAGTATCCTGGCCCCATTGGTGGACCTCCTGATGGCACTTTTTTGGGGGAGGGGCACTGTGTGACACAGAGTGTTGGACTGGATGGGCCATTGCCCTGATCCAACATGGCTTCTCTTATGTTCTTATGTGACACAGAGTGTTGGACTGGATGGGCCACTGGCCTGATCCAACATGGCTTCTCTTATGTTCTTATGTGACACAGAGTGTTGGACTGGAGGGGCCATTGGCCTGATCCAACACGGCTTCTCATGTTCTTATGCAGACGATGGTCACAGAGATGCTGGAGTTCAGCTTGAGTTGGAAGCAGCACTGGTGGTGACTAGAGCCAGCATGACATTCACTCAGGAGACACTGGATTATGACTCCGTGACCTGAATCACAGTGTTTGGATTATGTCATCCTGCACATCAGAGGTCAAAGCACCTAAGTACATATGCTGACCCACAAAGCTCACTGTTTGTTTATTTACAGCGCTTATACTCCACATTTCTCACTGAGAGACAAGCCAGATCACACAAAATAAATCAATGCAGTCAATAGTGTGGGACATCTAATAAGTGGTAAATAAGACTAGGAGTGCAGAAACATGAAACAAAGCTGTCAACTGAACAAAGCATAAGTCTTAAATATGATGTGTTACCAAGGCATAGTTTTACATATGTAGAAACAATACATTTTTCTGGACCAGTGTGTTAAGCTGTATTTCCTTTATAAAAATGTGATAGTTGTTAATCTGGCCTATTTTTGTATGCCTGTAGATCACTATTAGCATATTCTTTCTGCTCAGTCTTCACAGACAGAAATCTTAGATAACAGAGTGACGTGTCTTTTTGCATTCAAGTGCAGGCTCACAAAATACTATGTCTCTAAATTGTTCAGGGTGGTGAGAACCAGAGAGGATTGTGAAGAACTCCAAAGGGATCTGTTGAGGCTGGGTGAGTGGGCGTCAATATGGCAGATGCGGTTCAATGTGGCCAAGTGCAAAGTAATGCACATTGGGGCCAAGAATCCCAACTACAAATACAAGTTGATGGGGTGTGAACTGACAGAGACTGACCAAGAGAGAGAACTTGGGGTCATGGTAGATAACTCACTGAAAATGTGCATTTGCAATAAAAAAGGCCAATGCCATGCTGGGAATTATTAGGAAGGGAATTGAAAACAAATCAGCCAGTATCATAATGCCCCTGTATAAACTGATGGTGCGGTCTCATTTGGAGTACTGTGTGCAGTTCTGGTTGCTGCACCTCAAAAAGGATATTATAGCATTGGAGAAAGTCCAGAAAAGGGCAACTAGAATGATTAAAGGACTGGAACACTTTCCCTATGAAGAAAGGTTGAAACGCTTAGGGCTCTTTAGCTTGGAGAAACGTCGACTGCAGGGTGACATGATAGAGGTTTACAAGATAATGCATGGGATGGAGAAAGTAGAGAAAGAAGTCCTTTTCTCCCTTTCTCACAATACAAGAACTCGTGGGCATTCGATGAAATTGCTGAGCAGACAGGTTAAAACGGATAAAAGGAAGTCCTTCTTCACCCAAAGGGTGATTAACATGTGGAATTCACTGCCACAGGAGGTGGTGGCGGCCACAAGCATAGCCACCTTCAAGAGGGGGTTAGATAAAAATATGGAGCAGAGGTCCATCAGTGGCTATTAGCCACAGTATGTGTGTGTGTGTGTGTGTGTGTGTATATATATATATATATATATATATATATATATATATATATATATATATATATATATATATATTTGGCCACTGTGTGACACAGAATGTTGGACTGGATGGGCCATTGGCCTGATCTAACATGGCTTCTCTTATGTTCTTATGTCTCTACTTCAGCCAAGTAACCATTTCCCCAGTAAACAGCTAATGGAAACATACTGATTTCTGCTTAGCATCTCCGGCTAGTTCTATCTAACAGCTTCTCCATCCACTCCACCCCGCAACAAATCTAATAATATGGTAAATTTTAAAAAAATATATAGTGGAAATATTACATCAGCACCACAAGATATATGAATTTTTGTGAAAAGGGGCTGATTTTTAAGGGGTAGCTTTGAACTGAAACCCTGTCCAGGTGTCAGGAACAACAGTAGGAATAGGCATGAACAGAACTCTGAAGAAAAATTCATTACGAATTTTGACCTGTTTGCAGTTCGTGAGCTGAAATATGTGATGGGTCTGTTGGCACAAACCTCCACAAACTTTTAAAGAAGTTTGTGGCAGTTCGTGGTGGTTCAGGGATAGAGCAGAAAGTAGGGGTTCAAAGGGCCTCCAAGTCTCTTTAACCCCCTGCATTCTGTTCCCCGTGAAAGTAGCAAAAACAGCTGGGAACCCGCTCTCCCCGTCACTCAGCTATTTTTCAGACTTTCTGCAAACCCTGTTTAAAGGGACTACAGTCAATGAACTGGTTTGGTTTGTGAATGAACCTCCCGCTCTCCCCGTCACTCAGCTATTTTTCAGACTTTCTGCAAACCCTGTTTAAAGGGGCTACAGTCAATGAACTGGTTTGGTTTGTGAATGAGCCTCCTGCTCTCCCCGTCACTCAGCTATTTTTCAGACTTTCTGCAAACTCTGTTTAAAGGGGCTACAGTCAATGAACTGGTTTGGTTTGTGAATGAACCTCCTGCTCTCCCCGTCACTCAGCTATTTTTCAGACTTTCTGCAAACCCTGTTTAAAGGGGCTACAGTCAATGAACTGGTTTGGTTTGTGAACGAACCTCCCGGTTTGGTTTGTGGTTCGCCCATAAACTGACATAAACTGCATTTTTCCAGTTTGTTGCCCATCTCTAAAGAACAGCTGGAGGTTCCATTCCTGGCAAGGCTATAAATTGTGGATCCTGTGCTCAAATTTTCAATCAATAGCACACCTTTATCGGCATAACCAAAAAGAGATATACAGAGACTTGCTCAAATTTTATTATTACCCTCCTACTTTCAGGACTGAAAGTGGCTTAGGAAAAACAGAAAATATTACTTATACAAAGAAAAAATAAATACAATGCTAACTACTGAGCTGGTTCTTGATCCATTGGGCCAGTTCATTTAGGGCCACCATCTGCAAACTGTGGATTAAGAGTTAAGGGCTCACCTTCCTGACCATCACAAGCGACATACCTGCAACAAAGAAGGAATATTTATTCGGGCTTAGTACACACTTGGAACATAGATATCTTTCCACACTCATACCATAGTCCTCTCCTTTACATTCACACAGTCACTGAACACAAGTTTTTAATTCATGTTGAAATTGGTGGTGGTACAAAGTGCTGTCAAATCACAGCTGATTTATGGGCTGATAACAGACGGTCACTTTGGGATGGCTTGAAGCCGCCCCAATTACAGCTGGCCGGAAATAGAGTGCCCTGGAGCTTTTGGATGATGCTTGCAGAAAGAGGCGGGCCGTGGGTGCCAGGGGAGCATCTGGAATGCTCACACGTCCCGTTTGCAGCTCCCCGGGCGCTCTTCAGGTGCTTCCAAGCCTTCCAGATGGCCGGAAGCCACCTCGGAGGTGCCCCAGCAAAAAGGTACCACTTTCGATGTGGTGCCTTTTTGAGGCAGGCGGAGCGGCCCAGAGGACGGGGTGAGGACGGGATCGGGCCACCCACCAGATGTTTGCCTGTGGAGGCTTTGTTTTGTTTCGCCTCCTGAGGCATCCCTGGGTCGGCCCAAAGTGCCGGTCTGTTCGCAGCCAACAGGGTTTTCAAGGCAAGAGATGTTCCGAGGTGGTTTGCCATTTCCTGCCTCTTTGTAGCGACCCTGGACTTCATTGGTAATCTCCCATTCAAACACTAATCAGGGCTGAGTTTGCTTCGCATCTGAGATCTGACAAGATCAAACTAGGCTGGGCCATTCCAGGTCAGAGCAATTTTGAAGTTCCATTTTCTAAATTTTTTTGTGTACATTGTCGTGGATGTTAGGGATGTATGTGTGTGGTATTTGCAACTGGAAGTCATGTTGACCTCTGGTCACTGATCCCTACTGGGGGACTGGGCTACAAGCAACCCTACTAGGCTACAAGCATAGACAGCTTCAAAAGGGGTTTGGGTAAACATATGGAGCAGAGGTCCATCAGTGGCTACTAGTCACAGCATATTGTTGGAACTCTCTGCCTGGGGCAGTGATGCTCTGTATTCTTGGTGCTTGGAGGGGCACAGTGGGAGGGCTTCTAGCATCCTGGCCCCACTGGTGGACCTCCTGATGGCACTTGGGGTTTTTTTGGACACTGTGTGACGCAGAGTGTTGAACTGGATGGGCCATTGGTCTGATCCAACGTGACTTCTCTTATGTTCTTATGACTGGAGGATATTCAGAGAGGAGGCTGAAAGCCTGCCTCCACCCTCTCAATTGCGCATTTCAAGGACAGTCTCCCACAGTCGACCCGAGATCTAACCAGATCTGGTTAGCTTCCGAGATCTAACCAGATCGGGCTTTCCCGGGTTATCCAGGCTTTCTAAAATTTCAATCTCCCCCCAAAACCCCCCAAAACCCCACAACACCTATTCTTGTAAAGCAACTGCTTTCTCCCTATTCTATTTTGCACGATGTCCCAGAATATCCCAAAATATTGTGCGAGCCAGATTGATTAGCATTTTTAAAGGAAAGAAAACACTTCAGTGCAGCATCAGAGCAAGTGCCTCCTCTACCACCCTCCTTGCCCGCTGAGGTCAACCAGAGAGATTCATGGAAAATTCAGTGGGCTGAATGTATAGGTTCAAGAGGAAGTGTTCTGTTTCAGTCCCTTTGAACTTGCCTTTATGACTAAGCCTGCGGGTTCATGTTTTATTTATCCTGTTTCTAAGAGAGACCCTTTGAATTGTTTTGATTGTTTTCTAAGGTCTTACTAACAGCCTGCTGAATTTTATGTGCACCTTCATGCCTCTCCCCACACCCCCCCCCTAAAAAAAAAGGGTACACAGTTCTATTCTAAATTCAGTCTTTATTATCTCCCCTGCTGTAGAATAATTTCTCAGAGAAAGGCAACGTATTCTAGTTCCAGGTTCATCCTGCCCTGCTTTTTAAGATCACACACATAGAATGCAGACTTGCATCAAGGGAATTATCCATCATTACTGGAAACGGGCCTAAGAGAAAGATGGGGGGCACGGATGCTGCAGTGCTATTGAGGCTAAGCAGATCTGAACCTGCTAAATGCTTGAATGCGGATTCAAGCACAGTAAATTATTCATTTAGCGTTGTTGGATATTCTTCCAGAAAAGGGGCCATAGCTCACTGGCAGAGCCCTTTTTTATGTGGAAGGTCTCAGATGCAACCTGAGACAGTTTGGTGTAGTGGTTAAGTGTGCAGACTCTTATCTGGGAGAATTGGGTTTGATTACCCACCAGGGCCGGATTTAGGGGGGGCAGAGGAGGGTGCTTGCCCCACGTGCCGACGGGAGGGGAGTGCCAAATTGGGTATGGAGGGGGGGGTGCCAATTGTATTCTATGGGACCATAAGATAGAGTGGCCCATAAGGGGGTGCCATTTTTTAACCCCCCCCCTCAAAAACATGTAGATCTGGTCCTGTTCCCCACTCCTGCACTGCTGGAATGGCCTTGGGTTAGCCATAGCTCTGGCAGAGGTTGTCCTTGAAAGGGTCACTACTGTGAGAGCCCTCTCAGCCCTGCCCACCTCACAGGGTGTCTGTTGTGGGGGGGGGGAGATATAGGAGATTGAGTCTCTGATTCAGAGAGAAGGGCGGGGTATAAATCTGCAATTCTTCTTCTTCTGATGTTCATCCAAAAGTATCTCAAGTAGAAAGGATGAAAAAGACCCCTTTTCCAAGACATTGGAAAGCAAAATCAGAGTGGCATCAGAGCAGTCTTTGCTTGTATTAAGGTTGTCAGATACAGCAAACCCAAACAACTGTGTTCAATGCTGCTATAAAAATATAATGTACAAAAATTATATTCAACAAATACCGGCACAATCATTATTATACAAATTCCATAAGTAATAAAGTCCTTCCAACCAAGCAGTCTCTTAACTCAAGCAGTCCTTTAATTCTGTTCACTGTTGTCTTCAGATGAATATATATTCTTGGAAAGCAGCCTCAAAAAAAAAGGTGATAAATCCCCACTATGTGATTTCCGGATTTTAAAGTGTGTTTCAGTCTGTGGTCCTTCCTCAGAAGAAGAAGAAGATGAAGAAGAAGATATTGGATTTATATCCCACCCTCCACTCCGAAGAGTCTCAGAGCGGCTCACAATCTCCTTTACCTTCCTCCCCCACAACAGACACCCTGTGAGGTGGGTGGGGCTGGAGAGGGCTCTCACAGCAGCTGCCTTTCAAGGACAACCTCTGCCAGAGCTATGGCTGACCCAAGGCCTTTCCAGCAGCTGCAGGTGGAGGAGTGGGGAATCCAACCCGGTTCTCCCAGATGAGAGTCTGCACACTTAACCACTACACCAAACTGGCTCTCAGGTAAGGTATATTTCCTTCCAGAATAATTCTACTTCATATACTCATTCCAAACACTTTCAAAAACAAGTTTGTGTATAGCTTCCTTTCAGAATCCCGATTAATAGTGTTACACAGCTTAACAGCTTCACGTGATTCAGAATTTGGGTCTTATCCCTCTTGCATTAAGGTTGTAGCAAACCATTCTCACTAGAAGGGAACCGCAACAGCGTCATGAATGGCCAGTGGGGTGTAGTTGTTAAAGTGTCACCCTAAGATCTGGAATATCCAGGCCTGAAACCCCATTTCAACCATAGAAGTTTGCTGGGTGATCTTGAACCAGTCTCACTTGGATGCTTTCACACACACTAAATAATAAGAACATAAGAAAAGCCATGCTGGATCAGGCCAATGGCCCATCCAGTCCAACACTCTGTGTCACAGAAGAACATAAGAGAAGCCATGTTTGATCAGGCCAATGGCCCATCCAGTCCAACACTCTGTGTCACACAGTGGCAAAAAATTTTATATATACACACACACTGTGGCTAATAGCCACTGATGGACCTCTGCTCCATATTTTTATCTAAACCCCTCTTGAAGGTGGCTATAATGAACGTTCAATTCAGTTTCAATGCACTTTGCTGCTGGATTTTACTGTGTGAAATGGCAAAATCCACTTGCAAGCATTTACTGAAATGGATTGAAACGCCATTATTTAGCATGTGTGGAAGCACCCATTGTCTCAGCCCAATCTACCTCACAGGGTTGTTGTTCTGAGGATAAGAAGAAGAACGTATTGGATTTAAATCCCGCCCTCCACTCCAAGTCAAATCTCCCTCCACTCCGAGTCACAATCTCCTTTATTTTCCTTCCCCCACAATAGACACTCTGTGAGGTGGGTGGGGCTGAGAGAGCTCTCCCAGAAGCTGCCCTTTCAAGGACAACTCTTGTGGAAGCTATGGCTGACTCAAGGCCATCCCAACAGCTGCAAGTGGAGGGAAATCAAACCCAGTTCTCGCCGATAAGAGTCTGCACACTTAACCACTACACCAAACTGGCTCTCACAGAAAAAGCAGAGGCCCAAAGGTGGGTTATGAATTCAGCCCCTGCATAATAACCCAATACCACACCCCCATTTACATTTTCTCTTGGTGAGATATTTTTAGGTAGATGCACAGGAGACATAGAATCATAGCGTTGGAAGGGATCTCCAGGGTCATCTAGTCCAACCCCCTGCACAATGCAGGAAACTCACAAACACCTCACCCTAAGTTCACAGGATCTTCATCACTGTCAGATGACCATCTAGCCTCTGTTTAAAAACCTCCAAAAACCTGTTCCACTAAGGAATCGCTCTGTCAGGAAGTTGTTCCTAATGTTGAGCCGAAAACTCTTCTGACTTGATTTCAGCCCATTGGTTCTAGTCCTACCTTCTGCAGCCACAGAAAACAATTCCACACCATCCTCTATAAGACAGCCCTTCAAGTCCTTGAAGATGGTGATCATGTCACCTCTCAGCCGACTCCTCTCCAGGCTAAAACATGCCCAGCTCCTTCAACCTTTTCTCATAGGACTTGGTCTCCAGACCCCTCACCATCTTCGTCGCCCTCCTCTGGACCCGTTCCAGCTTGTCTATATCCTTTTTAAAATGTGGTGCCCAAAACTGAACATAATAAATAAATAAAAACCTTCCTTCCTCCATCTCACGAGCAACAACCACTTTGATTTCCTCCCCCTGCTTCCTCCTCCTATTCTCACCGGATAAGAAAGGTCCCATCCAAGCACTCTCATTGGCTTTTAGGACTAGAGGATGATAGGTTTGTTTGTTGTTGTAACGCTTTGTTGTTGTCTATTTTAAAAGGCTGTTGCGAGACCGACAAAAATGGTCTTTCTGCCTAGAGATGATAGGAGGTTGATTTGTATTTAAGGAATGCTACTTTTCACTGCTGCTTTTTGTATTTCAGGAAATGCATGCCTTTCCCGAGACGGAGATGGTGCATTGCTTAATTGCTTCTGAATGTAATGCGTTTAAATGGTTTGTTAAGAGGGTAGCGGCGATGGAGCTATTTCACAGAAACGATGTCAGTCTTCTTCCCTGACCCTTGAAAAGAAAGATGGCAAAAGAGAACTGAAGGTGTGCTGTATTATTAACAACAACAACAAATGAAATTTATTAACTGCCCCCCCCCTCCGCAGAGGGCTTCATCTGGATTCCAACAGAGTTCCAGCAGGCTGGGGCCAGGGCAGAAAAGGCCATGTCTCTATTCAAGGACAGCCAGATGTCTTTTGGGCCAACTTTTCAGCAAAGCATTTGGTGCGTCTCCCCAAAATAGCCTCCAAATTTCAAAAAGATTGGATTAGGGGGTCCAATTCTATGCGCCCCAAAAGAAGGTGCCCCTATCCTTCATTGTTTCCTATGGAAGGAAGGCATTTAAAAGGTGTGCGGACCCTTTAAATGTGATGACCAGAGCTCCCTTTGGAGTTCAATTATGCTTGCAAAAACCTTACTCCTGGCTCCACCCCTAAGTCTCCTGGCTCCACCCCCAAAATTTCCTGGCTCCACCCCTAAAGTCCCCAGATATTTCTTAAATTGGACCTGGCAACCCTAGGTGGGTGGGTGGGCAGCAGGTGGCAAAAGCTCTCCCTTCTGCTTTCCCTGTGGGTTGGCTGCTGAGCAGTACCAGATTGGCCAATCCAGTCTCAAGCTTTATTATTTTAAAAAAGAGACTGGAGCAAAATCAATCCCCAGTTTAATTGCCGTGAGTGCTTCTTGAGCGAATAAGGTACATTTGAATGCAATGCAATTGGAACAAGCATCATTAATTAAAGTTGCATTTCATTTCCTGTCACTTCGTTCAATAATATCTACTTATTTATTTGAGATATTTCTACATGGCTGTTCGGATGACGTTACTGTTTCCTGCCAGATGTGCTGATCTCTGCATCGTATCAAACCTTTCTCGCTTAAGTGAATCTAGAACTGAAATTAATCTAAAAATGAAACAGTCACCTATCGGAGATCATTAAAATAAACAGATAAATGGATGGATTATTGTACTCTTTCGTGGATTATTGTACCCTTCAAAGTCATGAATATTTCCTTCCTCCTTTTGCTTTTCATATTGCATTTTATATCTCCGATTTTGTTCAAGAGTTCTATGGATTGGAATATTTTAAATGCTTTGCAACGGTTTACAGGTAAAGGTAGTCCCCTGTGCCAATTGTTCCGACGCTGGGGTGATGTCGCATCACAACGTTTTCACGGCAGACTTTTTACGGGGTGGTTTGCCATTGCCTTCCCCAGTCAGCTACACTTCCCACCCAGCAAGCTGGGTACTTATTTTACCAACCTCGGAAGGATGGAAGGCTGAGTCAACCTTGAGCCAGCTACCTGAACCCAGCTTCCACTGGGATTGAATACAGGTAATGAGCAGAGAGCTTGGACTGCAGTACTGCAGCATTCCACTCTACACCATGGGGTGCAATGGGGTACAATGGTTTACAAGTTGTCATTTGTAGTGCTTAAAAATCTTCAATCCTTGTAACTGAAAATACAGCATAATTTGTTTTTATTGCCACTGGATTTTATTCTTTTTATACTTTTTATACCTCTGTGTTACCACTCGCTCATTGGCTATTGTTGTGAACTGACAGTATTGCTGGCTTTTGCTGTAATTGATTGATTGATTGATTGAAAAACATTTAAATACAGACTGCATCTCTTCTGATTGCCAGTGAAGCCACACATAATTGAATGCCCCTCAGAAAATATACCTTGCAGATAGATATCTAGATGTTATAGTGAAGAGTTCAAGTTTTACCTTAGATAGATAGATAGATAGATAGATAGATAGATAGATAGATAGATAGATAGATAGATAGATAGATAATTTTATTTATATCCCGCCCTCCCCGCCGGAGCAGGCTCAGGGCGGCTAACAACATCATTCAATTTCCCTTATACAAAAGACAAGGTTACATTAACATTAAACATTAAAAAATTCTGATAAGTTTAAAATCACTTAATTAAATTGATAAAAGTGCTAATGCTAATTGTGCTTTTATAATGGCGGTAATCATTAGCAATTTCTTTCTTCGTCAGCGAAAGCCAGTCGGAAGAGGAAGGTCTTGCAGGCCCTGCGGAATTGTTCAAGGTCCCGCAGGGCCCGCATTTCCTCTGGAAGTTCGTTCCATAGGTTCGGGGCTGCAGAGGAGAAGGCCCGGTTACGGGTGCCTTCTCTATGATATGCTAATTTTCTGTATATGGGATTATTTTTCCACAGGGGAATATTTTATCATATGATTCCCGCCCTGCAAACTGAAGTGAGATACTCTGGATACCGATTTATCACCTAGGATTAAAATTGAAATGGAATGCATGGCAAGTTTCCAAATTATTAGGTCTCACCTAAGTCTGAAATGCATAATATACAGATATGTCACATGGCAATATTCTCCAATGTCCTTCACTGATGGATCGTTTCTGAAGTAAGTTCACCTGTCACAGGAAATAACTCTCTCCTCAGCTTGAAAAACCCTGGCCATAATTGTGGCTACCAAAGACCAGGGCTTTTTTTGGTAGCAGGAGCTCCTTTGCATATTAGGCCACACCCCCTAATGTAGCCAATCCTCCTGGAGCTTACTGTAGGCCCTGCACGAAGAGCCCTGTAAGCTCTTGGAGGATTGGCTGCAACAGGGGTTTGTGGCCTAATATGCAAAGGAGTTCCTGCTACAAATAAAGCCCTGCCAAAAACTATTGTCAGGTAATTTGCTGATAAGAGGTCTGCTCCCAACCTCGTAGGAGGGCTGTCTCTGGAATCACTGCTGCTTTAGCCTGATCTGCTTTGAACTGAGTTGAGCTTGGCCAGCTAGTCTACTCTTCTCTCATAGCCCCTACCTCCCACAGGGTAACAGGACGAGGCTGTCTGAACACATGCATGAATCTACTGAGGCTAGGGTTGCTAATCCCCAGGTGGGGGCAGGGGATGGCCTGGTTTGGAGGCCCTCCCTGCACTTCAGAATCATCAGAAAGCGGGGAGGGGGGAGGGAAATGTTTGCTGGTCACTCCATTATTCCCTATGGAGGCCGATTCCCATAGGGTATACAGGAGAATTGATCTGGGGGGACTGTTTTTTGAGGTAGAGGCACCAAATTTGCAGCCTAGCATCCGACGACTCTCCTCAAAACACCCTCCACATTTCAAAAGGATTGGACCAGGGGGGTCCAATTCTATGAGCCCCCAAAGAAAGTGCCCCTATCCTTCATTATTTCTAATAGAGGGAAGACATTTAAAAGATGTGCGGTCCCTTTAAATGTGGTGGCCAGAACTCCTTTTGGAGTTCAATTATGCTTGTCCCAACCGTGCTCCTGGCTCCACCCCCAAAGTCCCCAGATCTTGAATTGGACCTGGCAACCCTAACTGAGGCAGACCATTGGTCCCTCAAGATCAGTCTTGTTTACTCTTGACTTGCGGCCGGTAGCTCTTCAGGGTCTTAGGCAAACATCTTTCAGCTCCCTAACTCCCTGAACTTGTTAACTGGAGGTACCAGGGACTGAACCTGGGGTCATCTGCATGCAAAACAGGTGCTCAATCACTGAACCACAGTCAAATGCCTATGTAACAACCTTTCTCACTCATACAGAGACTCTAATACCCTCCAAGCTTTCTGTCACACAGGTTCAGGGATACAGAAGAAGAAGATATTGGATTTATATCCTGCCCTTCACTCCGAAGAGTCTCAGAGCGGCTCACAATCTCCTTTACCTTCCTCCCCCAACAACAGACACCCTGTGAGGTGGGTGGGGCTGAGAGGTCTCTCACAGCAGCTGCCCTTTCAAGGACAACCTCTGAAATAGCTATGGCTGACCCAAGGCCATTCCAGCAGGTGCAAGTGGAGGAGTGGGGAATCAAACCCGGTTCTCCAAGATAAGTGACTGCACACTTAACCACTACACCAAACTGGCTCTCCAGGATACAGGTAATAAGTAGTTCTCCACCTGCCTTGCCTTTTAAAAAAAAGATATAGAGAGCCATGACCATTTCATAGACCAGGTCTCCTGTCTTACAGAGATTCCACCAGAGAGGTAACCCACAGGTAGGCCACATTCCTTTAATAATTGTCCTCACTTGGACACTTCCCGCTTCATGAACCAGTGGCCATATCTACCAAAGAGAATGGACAGCTGCGATAGTGATGGGGGCAGACAAATCTTTGAAACCTGGCAGCAGCAGCAGTGGTAGAAGGTGACGCTGGCAGAGGTTCTATCAAAGACAATGGCGGTGACACTTCAGCTAAGCCAGGTTAGTATTGCACAGAAGAGGGCAATGGTATGCCACTTCTGATCACCTCAGCATGAAAACCCCACGAGACAATCACAAATTAAAAGCATATAGTGCTGGAAGACAAGATTCCCAAGTCATATAGCACTTGATCAGCTATTGTGGAAGAGAAGACAATAGAAGAAGTCTGAAGACTGCAGATTTATATCGCGCCCTTCTCTTTGAATCAGAGACTCAGAGTGGCTTATAATCTCCTATATCTTCTCCCCCCACAACAGACACCCTGTGAGGTGGGTGGGACTGAGAGAGCTCTCACAGCAGCTGCCCTTTCAAGGGCAACTCCTGCGATACCTCTGGCTAACCCAAGGCCATTCCAGCATCTGTAAGTGGGGGAGTGGGGAATCAGACCCTGTTTTCCCAGATAAGAGTCCACTTAACCACTACGCCAAACTGGCTGTACAAGTCATACTACTCTTAATGAAGCAACAAACCAAAAGGGCATTGAATTCTGGATGTAAATGGCTCTAAAAGGAACTTCCAAAGCTGCTCAACACATATAATAGAAACATGGAACATGACAAGTATGAATCAAAGCAAGCTCAAAATCATAAAACGAGAAAGTGAACATTTAAACATTGCAATCCACACACAAGGAGTTAACTTGGTTTCAACATTATATTGGTTTCAACATTATATAGGGGAAAATCAGGTTGAGGTTAAAAAGTTTCTTTTTGGTTGAACTCCTGAACTATTCCCCTATGTAGGCATTTGGAATTCTTCATTACAATTTGGCATTTTTTTTTAGTCAGCATTAAGCTGCTCTTCTCCCACAGCGCTCAGCCAGTCTCACTCTCAACTGAAGTAGTTTTCAACTGCTCCGTTCATCAACATTCCATCAGCTTCCACTGGACTCTCTTAGGAAGAGGCAGAACCTAACCTGCCCATCGTGGCCTGTTTGAAATTTATTGACTCCCAACATGTCTCATGAGAATAAAAGTCAGTACAGATGGCATTTCACTTCTATGAATTGTGCCTTGGGAAGGGGATTTTCAGGGAGGACTGACGCATAATGGAGGGTTACCTGATTCCTGCTTTCACATGAGTGGTCTCATTGATGGTAGTTGGGAGCTGGACGGGGTTCAGTGTCTCCGTTCTGTGCGTGACCCTACGCCTGCCTCCCAAATCTCCTCATTTTGTTCCCTTGTCATGTGGACTTTCTACTCCACACAGATGTTTGGACTTTTCTTTGAGTTGCTCCTTTTGCTGGCCCCTTTTCCTGGGCCAGTTGTCTGCTTTGAATCCTGCCCAGTGACATTTCCCAGCCATGATCTTGTCTAAATGTGCTTTCGCGGCTCTCGATCCGGTTACGCAGCTATCAACAAGTTGACTGTCAGGATTCAAGTATGTGAAGTTTCTTCTGCCATGGACATGTCATTGTTTGCATTCCACCAGCGAAGGGCTGTCATGTTTCCAGCAGTCCAGAAATACGAGGCGGCGCCCGCTTTGTGACACAATATTAGTTGTAGGCTGGTGTGCCATATGTGGATGTGCGTGCATTTTCTTCCTTGCGATTTCTTTCCCAAGTTGTAAAGCTGACCTCGCTTCGCCTGGAGCAAACCCAATTTATAAAAGCAATTCTCACAAATGAGGTCAGAAGAAGATAAGAATTCCCCTTGGCACTGAACAGTGTGCTTTGAAACTCTTCCTTTAAAAAGCCCTAGGTGGAATGGTGATGCGGGAATTAAACACATGTGAAATAATCATTGTGCTTGGGACCGTTGGGGAACAGAATGATAACACGTTGGAAGGTGTCATCTGAGCGAAAAGAGCCCTTCTCCTTTTCTCCATGACAGCTCCCTGTATTTCCTACACTGTATATAGTCTTTCATTTTCCATATAATTTTCACTACTGCAGTGGCTTACTCTGGTTTGCAATCTGAGTTATGGAGCTAAATTTTCTCTCTCCTTGTATTCCATCATTCTGTTTTATTTATTCATTTATTAAATTTATACCCCACCACTCCATTGACAAGCGAGGTTCGGAGTGGCTTGCAGCAACATAAAACACCATTCAATAAATAATCTTTAAAGCAATAATAACAAATATGTAACACAATTTAAAATCAACAATATAAATCTCCTATTGAACAAGGCTGTATCCAACCAGGTTCTGGTGGAAACAATACAAAAATCACACGACATAGGAAATGACTAATTACAAGTCTATAGGAAGAGCTCTGTCTTGCAAGCCCTGTGAAAGCTAACGAGGTTATGTAGGGCATATGTATCCTCTGATAAAAGCTTTCTACTAGGATGGGGCCACCACAGAGAAGGCCATTACTCTGGTAGAGGAAAGGTGACGGGAAAACCCCGCAATCAATAATCATTGTTAAGTCAAAACCCAGGCCACTTTCAAGTGAAAGCTTTGCTAAATTTACTTGCAAATGACTTTAATGTTCTATTTCTAGGTGACACTGAGGGTCAACAGTTTTTTTACCAGCCCCCAAGACTGTGCTTTTAATAGCAAATGGATCCACGGCCATTAGGCTTCCCAGCTTCACACTAGGGGTGGGGTTCCCCCCGATTTTGGGCCCCACAACCTGCCACCATGCAGCTGGCTACAGGTGGAACCCCATCCCCAAAGAACCCTGGCCACCTCAACGTGCCCAGTCACTCGGAAGCAGTGTTCCCTCTAAGCTGAGTTAGTGCCAGTTACATACCGGGTCCGATACAAAGTGCTGGTTATTACCTTTAAAGCCCTATATGGCCGAGGACCTGCCTACCTGAGGGACCGTCTCTCCCCATATGAGCCCCAAAGAGCACTGAGGTCGGCAGGGAAGAACACGCTGACTATCCCTGGGCCAAAGGAGGCGAAATTACAGAGTACACGGGCACGGGCCTTCTCTGTTATAGCCCCGTGCCTTTGGAATCAACTTCCGGAGGAGGTACGGGCCCTGCGGAATTTGGACCAATTCCGCAGGGCCTGTAAGACCATCCTTTTCAAGCAGGCGTTTGTAGAAGTTGATAGGATGGCTGTTTAATTACCAACGATTTATCTAGTGACCCCTGCCATAATACAAGTGTACAGATAACATCAGGAAGATCACCGCCGTTTAAACTATGGAATGATCCAGACATTTGGAACTGGTTTTAGATTGTTGTTTTAAATCAATGTATAACTTAAATGTTGTTTTAAATTACCTTATATTGTATATTTTATATTGTATAATTTTATCGAACTGTTGTCAGCCGCCCTGAGCCTGCCTAGGCGGGGAGGGCGGGATATAAATAAAATTTATTATTATTATTATTATTATATTAGCCTCTGGGTTCACACATTTTTGTCTTAGCTCAGGAAAAATGACCCCAGAGCAAACTTAATTTATGTAGTTGCTCACAACTTTAATGTTGGTAACTCACAAAGTAAAATTTTTGCCCATAAGACCCCACAGCTTAGAGGGAGCACTGCCCGGAAGCGACTTCATTGCACTGGGCACGTTGCCGGGGGGACGCTCTATCACTTAAGGAAAAAACTCTATGATTATCGTTTTTCCTCAGTGATAGAGCATCCCCCCTGGCAATGTGCCTGACATGATAACATCACTTCTTGCAGTCCAAGGGACTCTCAGGAGTCATCTCAGCACCACAGCTCGAAAGCATCTATTCTTCTGCGCTCAGTCTTCCTTATGGTCCAGCTCTCACAGCCGTACATTACAACTGGGAATACCATCACTTTGACTATACGGACTTCTGTTGGCAGGGTGATCTCTACTTTTTATTATACTGCCTAGGTTCGCCATAGCTGTTCTCCCAAGGAGCAAACATATTTTAATTTCATGGTTGCAGTCACTATCTGCAGTGATCTTGGATCCCAGAAATGTGAAGAGGTATACTATGGCTATGATAAAGAGGAAATGTGTCAAGTAGGGCTTTGCAGACTCTCTTGTCATAGGTATGCCAGCCTCTGAGTAGGACCTGGGAATAGGGCTTTGGGGGTGGAGTCAGAGACTTTGAGGATGGAGCCAGGAGCATGGCTGTGACAAGTGTAATTAAACTCCAAAGGGAGTTCTGGCCATCACATTTAAAGGGACTGCAGTCCATTGGAAATAATGAAGGATAGGGGCGCCTTCTTTGGAGGCTTGTAGAACTGGACCCCCTGGTCCAATCTTTTTGAAACTTGGAGGGTCTTTTGAGGAGAGACATCAAATGCCATGTTGCAAATTTGGTGCCTATACCTCAAAAAACAGACCCCCCCCTGAGCTCCAGATGCCTGTGGATCAATTTTCTATTGTACCCTAAGGGAATCGGTCTCCCTAGGGAATAATGGAGTGCCCAGCAGACATTTCCCTCCCCCCCTCCACTTTCTGATGACCCTGAAGCGGGGAAGGGCCTCCAAACCAGGGGATCCCCTGCCCCCACCTGGGGATTTGGTAAGGTGGTCAGATGCATGTAATTATGGGAAACCTTCTCTTAAGAAGGCCCAACAGTGGGTAGTATCTTTAGAACCTTTTGGCCAACAATAGGAAGAAAAAGTTTGGATCCTTCTCAAAACGAAGAATGACTTACTCTTTATACAAATTTTGTCTCATTGCTGCATTGCTTGCAACTGGAGAGCATCATGCCAACATTAAAATGGAAGGTTTGCAACCAGATAAAAATATATAATTGGCTTGTTCCGTATAGGAAAGTACACTGCAACAACGCGTGCGTTTTAAGAGTATATGTTCCCCGTAATAGCCAAGTTGAATAATTTAGAGATAAAGTTTTGATATCATCCCTGGGTCCTAAAAATGAACATATGAAGCTACCCTATATTGAATCAGACCCTTGGTCCATCAAAGTCAGTATTGTCTACTCAGACTGGCAGCGGCTCTCCAGGGTCTCAAGCTGAGGTTTTTCATGCCTACTTGCCTGCACCCTTTTTAGTTGGAGATGCCAGGGATTGAATCTGGGACCTTCTGTTTCCCAAGCAGATGCTCTACCACTGAGCCATGGTCCCTCCCCTTGAAATGCACCATATTAGTTCAAAACCAACCCTTACTAGAGTTTTGTTATTTGTATTTTTAAGGCGGTTCCGTTATGAAGCCTCTGTGCTTGGGTCCAGTATGCATAGAGAGTGTTTTGGCCAGCAATGACATGAAAGGCTTTGCACATGCTGTCAGTGTATTGAGTCCTCCTTCCACAGCATGGCAGAAGCAAGAAGCAGCAGGTGGATCTACAGTGACAGCATCTGACAGGTCAGGTCAGATCAACCTTGTGAGGTAGCCGGTTCTGGCTGGACTGTTACCAGGGGAAAGCACCCGCTGAAGTCAGCAACTGTATGGACTGCCATGATGGGCTGTGCTGTATATATAAGGATTACTGTGCCAGACAGTATTTCTCTCAGTCGAGAGTTGGTTCCTGGCGTAGCACTTTGTCACTCAGTTTAATGTTAATCACCGCACTAGTTGTATTGTATATACTTTGTAAATACACTACTTTTATACTAGGTGCTGGTGTGTGACTCAACTTCTTCCCAGAGTGGCTCAACTTCTTCTCTTGGACAGTTCTCTGTTTTGCACTCTGCACATGCACCACCAATACATGCTTCTAGTAAAAGGAATTGGCTCATTCCCTCATTATATACAGCTCCACAAGTGGAAGATAATAACAATGCTGATGAAGCGGCAACACCAAGTGCATCTACTATAACTGGTTGTTTTTGCATACTGCACCGCTACATTGCTATGAGCTCTTTTGGAAACGGTTTAATTGTTTCTTATGCTTGTTACTGTGAATTCGTGTGTCAAAGATATTTGTAATGTCAAACGTATGTAAATTCAAAAGTAATTATATATCAATTAGTATAAAAAGTAGGGTAACCTATCATGTCTTCTGGAATTACAGCATAGCTTCATTGTACAGAGATCAGTTTTCCTGGAGACAATGGATGCTGGGGGGTGAGTGTGTGTGTGTGTGTGTGTGTGTGTGTAAGTGTGTGCACACATTCACCATTTAATATTTTGATCTATACATAAATTATAGGATGTGGATAAATGGTGGTGGCACGCGATTGGAACGGTGCTTAAGCCTCAACCTCAGTAACTCCACGTGAGGGAAGGTTTGTTATTGCAGGGAGACAAACTGCCCTGTCTGTAGATGTCTCTTAGAGTGAGAGAGAAAGGACCTGAGGCATGACATGATCGTGGCTCTCTGGATCTCTGAAAAGAGACAAGAAGGCTAGCTTGTGGCATCCTGACCTACTGGTAACCCATAAGCTGAGGAGGGCTGTAGGCACTCTGTGTGAGGGGAAAAGGGGCATCGCAGCCGGCTGAACAGTTTTGCTGTGAGGTTTTCCGTATTGCGTTCAGGACCCTGAACTTCCACAATCCAGTTCACTAAGCCAGTGTGCTACTCTCTGCTATCAGAAATATTGTTCGGGAGCATGAAGGACAGTGTGCCCAACCTTTCCTAGCATGGTTCTTCGGCTATGAAAGGGAAGGAAAGCAGAGATGTCATTTAATCTGGTTTTTTTTGTGTGGCAGGAACTCCTTTGCATAATAAGACACATACCTCGGACCTAGCCAATCCTCCAAGAGCTTGCAGGGCTCTTAGGACAGGGCCTACTGTAAGCTCCAGGAAGATCGGCTACATCAGGGGTGTGTGGTCTAATATGCAAAGGAGTTCCTGCTACAAAAAAAAGCCCTGATTAATTCTCTTACTTGTCTCAAAAGTGGTCTTTACTATTGATATTGGAGACTTTTGGCTGCAGTGGATTCAGAGGTTACTTAGGCTGTGGCAATTTCTTAAAAAAATTATAAGTAAGTAGAAAATTCATAGAATCAAACAATCAAAGAAGAGTTGGAAGGGACCTCTAGGGTCATCTAGTCCAACCCCCTGCACAATGCAGGAAACTCACAAACACTTTCCCCTAAATTCACAGGATCTTCATTGCTGTCAGATGGTCATTTAGCCTCTGTTTAAAAACCTCCAAGGAAGGAGAGCCCACCACCTCCCGAGGAAGCCTGTTCCACTGAGGAATCGCTCTAATGGTCAGGAAGTTCTTCCTAATGTTGAGCCGGAAACTCTTTTGATTTAATTTCAACCCATTGGTTCCTGTCCTACTTTCTGGGGCCACAGAAAACAATTCCACACTATCCTCTAGATGACAGCTCTTCAAGTACCTGAAGATCATGATCATATCACCTCTCAGCCACCTCCTCTCCAGGCTAAACATCCCCAGCTCCTTCAACCTTTCCTCATAGGACTTAGTCTCCAAACCCCTCACCATCTTCGTCACCCTCCTCTGGACTGGTTCCAATCTGTCTATATCCTTCTTAAAATGTGGTGCCCAAAACTGAACACAGTACTCCAGGTGAGATTTTACCAGAGCAGAGTAAAGCGATACCATCACATCACATGATCTGGACACTATACTTCTGTTGATACAACCCAAAATTGCATTTGCCTTTTTAGCCACTGAATCACACTGTTGACTCATGTTCAGCATATGATCCACTAAGACCCCTAGATCCTTTTCGCACATACTACTGCTAAGACAAGTCTCCCCTATCCTATAACCATGCATTGGATTTTTCCTACCTAAATGCAGAACTTTACATTTACCCCTCTTAAAATTCATTTTATTGGTTTTAGTCCAGTTTTTCAGCCTGTCAAAGTCATCCTGTATCCTGTTTCTGTCTTCTTCTGTGTTTGCAACCCCTCCCAATTTAGTATCATCTGTAAATTTAATAAACATTCCCTCTATTCCTTCATCCAAATCATTGATAAAGATGTTGAACAAAACAGATCCCAGGACAGATCCTTGAGGTACTCTGTTTGTCACTCCTCTCCAAAAGGATGAGGAACCATTCACAAGCACTCCTTGGGTGCGATCCTTCAACCAGTGACAGATCCACCTAACGGTAACAGGATCCAAACCACATTTTACCAACTTGTCAACAAGGATAGTATGTGAAACTTTATCAGAAGCCTTACTGAAATCAAGATAAACAATGTCTACAGCATTCCCCTGATCCAGCAAGGTAGTCACTTTCTCAAAAAAAGAGATCAGGTTAGTCTGACATGACTTGTTCTTGAGAAAATCATGCTGGCTCTTAGTAATCACATCCATTCTTAGTAATCTTAGTAATCACATCCATTCTTTCTAAATGTTCCAGGACCGACTGTTTGATGATTGGTTCTAAAAATTTTCCAGGTATAGACATCAAGCTGATGGCTCGATAGCTACCCGGATCGTCTTTTTCCCCCTTCTTGATGATGGGGACAACATTCGCCCACCTCTAATCTTCCGGCACCTCTCCTGTTCTCCAAGAATTCTCAAAAATAATAGCCAGAGGCTCAGAAATTACATCTGCAAGCTCTTTTAGAACCCTTGGATGCAATTCATCTGGCCCTGAGGACTTAGTTTTATTTAAAGAAACTAGGTGTTTATGTACTATCCCTATGCTGATCCTAGGTTGGAACTTCATACCCTCCTTATATGTTCTGTTTTTGCCATGTTGAGCACCGTTTCCCTCAGAAGAGAAGACTGAGGAAAAGCAGGAATTGAGCAGTTCTGCCCTCTCTTCATTACCTGTTACAATTTCACTTTCTTGCCCTCGCAATGGGCTTACCACGTCCGTGCTCTTTTTCTTACTCTGAACATAAGAAAAGAACCCTTCTTTGTTGTTTTTAGCAACTTTGGCCAGCCTAAGCTCATAATGAGCTAGCTTGTGGCATTATTGTGAGATTATTTTTTTAAACCTGGTTTATGCAAAGTCTACTGTGGCAATACTCAAAAACTATGTGTTAAATGAGCAGTATTATTCAAATAAGTGCTGGTACCTTTTGTGTTCCTCCTATTGTTTTAGATTTCTTCATGCACATATATGGTAACCAGACTTTATTGCTATAGGAAGGAACTGTGCAGTGCAGTGCAGACACACTTTGTGTTCTGTTTGTTTACTGAACTAGAGAAGAAAAGAGAGATCCACCCCATGTAGTATTCCCGTTGCTGGTTGCTGCTGTTTCCAGAGGGCTGTTGCCAGGGAGCTGCAGTGATTGTTCTTTGAGGGTATGAAAAAAAAAATGGCATTCTAAGACCAATTTCCACGCACACAAAGTTTGCTACACTCTGTTATTTGTTCCTGCTTGTAACGCTGGTAGAGAAGCAGCACTGAAATCCTGCAATCGATTTGGTTAGGACTGTCATTTCTCCTGCCCCCAAATCCCTTTAGTCCCTTTAGTCATTCCCTTTAGTCATTCCCAATGAAGATGAAACCAGGGCCTTTTTTGTAGCAGGAACTCCTTTGCATATTAGGCTACCCTCCCCCTCCCCCCCCGATGTAGCCAATCCTCCAAGAGCTTACAGTAGGCCCTGTACGAAGAGCCCTGTAAGCTCATGGAGGATTGGCTACATCAGGAGGTTGCGACCTAATATGCCAAGGAGCTCCTGCTACAAAAACAAAAAAAAACCCTTGAGGGGATCTGAGCACCTCCATCCCTTCTTATTCTTTTCACCTCCTTCCTTTCCTTCTTTCTCACTACAGTGTCAAAACTCAGCACAGACATATGAAGCTGCCTGAGGGTGAGAAAGGGGTGATAGAATCCTTGACGTTTGTATCCATCCTTGCCCCATAAGTTCTCTCTTGTGCTGAATTCTAATCCTCCTTAATGGTGGCTTTCCAGGGAAGAGTTTCTTTCTTTTTGTTTTTTTTTAAAGGACCGGGAATATGTTGAATAAACACAAAAAGGGAATAATAAGAAAGACTATCTGGTTAAGAAAGCTGTGCATGTAAATGAAGAAATTAAAGTGTTGCTCAGAAAACCAGAGGAAGACTCTTCTCAGGACAGTTCCTGGTGGCCGTTTGAACTGCAGTCCACCCAACAATCCCCTTCACGTTCACTGGTGAAAGTTCCAGAACGTGTGGTCTTCAGGTCACCAGTCTGCAGGTGGTGGCTGGAGAGAAGACCTCCTGAGATTTCAACTGATCTCCAGGCAACACAGAGATCAGTTCACCTGGAAAAAGTAGCTGCTTTGGAAGGTGGACTCTATGGCAGGGATGTCAAACGCATTTGTTATGAGGGCCGGATCGGACATAAATGAGATTTTGTTGGGCCGGGCCAAGTTGGGTGGGGCTGAGCCATGTTGGGCCGGGCCACATGTGTACCTCTTTAAGATTAGCTAGCACAGATATAAACTTTATAAAGAACACAAACACAAATATATTTTTTTTCAAAAACTTAAAACATACTTAAAATGTTAGCATTCATTAGACTTAAAGGCACTTTCTTTGTATTTCTTTCATGGGATCCAAGGCACTGGGCAAAGGAAGCTATGGCTCTTTCCTTCCTTCCCCAGGGGATGAGGAGGGGGAGGAGCCTCAGCCAACTGAAGGAAGAGAGGCTTGACTCAGTAGCTCTGTTGTGCAATCGAGAGAGCCTGGCAAAGCAAGCTCTCCCCCCCTTCCTCCCTAAGGGAGGAGCCTCAGCCAATGGAGAAAACAGAGGTTTTGCTCTGTAGCTCCTGTTCAATTGAGCAAGCCTTGCAAAGCAAGCTGTTATGAAGAAGGAAGCAGATGACAGCCAGTTGCTCGGGGGCCTGATAGGAGCCCTCCAGGGGCCTGATTTGGCCCCCAAACTGCATGTTTGACACCCCTGCTCTATGGGTCCCCATAGGGTAGAATGGAGAATTGATTCATGGGTATCTGGGGTTCTGAGGGGCTGTTTCTTTTAGGTAGCAGATTGCATTTTCAGCATAGCATCTCGTGCCTCTCCTCAAACCTCTCCCCAAGTTTCAAAAAGATTGGACCAGGGGGTCCAATTCTATGAGCCCCCAAAGAAGGTGCCCCCATCCTCCACTATTTCCAATGGAAGGAAGGCATTTAATGTTTAATTTGATTTAATTTAATTTTTCAATTTATATCCTACCCAATCCCGCAAGCAGGCTCAGGGCTGGGCATTCCATTATTCCCTATGGAGACCAATTCCCATAGTGTATAATGGAGAATTGATCTATGGGTTTCTGGGGCTCTGGAGGGGGCTGTTTTTTGAGATGGAGGCACCAGATTTGCAGCAAAGTATCCAATGCCTCTCCACAAAATACCCTCCAAGTTTCAAAAAGATCGGACCAGGGGGTCGAATTCTGTGAGCCCGCAAAGAAGGTGCCCCCATCCTCCATTATTTCCAAAAGAAGGGAAGCATTTAAAATGAACATCGTCCCTTTAAATGTGATGGCCAGAACCTTCTTCAATCGTGCTCGTCTCCTGGCTCCACTCCCGGCTCCACGAGTTCAATCCACTCCTGGCTCCATGAGTTCAATCGTGCTCGTCTCCTGGCTCCACTCCCGGCTCCACGAGTTCAATCCACTCCTGGCTCCATGAGTTCAATCGTGCTCGTCTCCTGGCTCCATTCCCAAAGTCCCCAAATATTTCCTGTATCAGACCTGGCAGCCCTAATCCACACTACAGCTGCGATGACAAGGGGTGTCATCATGCTCATCAGGTAAGGTTAGACCTGTTCTCATCACTACTGTAGCCTCAGCACCACGGCAGCCACTTGCAGCTTGCAATAGTCCAAGGTAGATTTCAGTCCCTGTTCTCATCAAGGTAGATTTCAGACCTGTTCAAGGTAGATTTCAGTCAGACCTGTTCTCATCACTACTGTAGCCTCAGCACCAGGGCAGCCACTTGCAGCTTGCAATAGTCCAAGGTAGATTTCAGTTCCAAGTCTGCCTCATGAATACAGCCGTGAGGAGATAACTGCAAATTGAAAACAAGAACGACGACAACAGAAAAATCAAAGTGCACTTCAAGAAGCCGGCGCTACTATCGGCACAAAAAATAATTTGCCAGTGAAGCAGGTCGAACAGTCTCTGCACAAATACAAATTGTGCGCAAAAAGGATCTGCACAGATATAAAACAAACAAAAAAGGTAAGAAAAAGGATCAGGAAGAAAAAAGGAATTTCTAAAATTACCTGTAGCTTTGCATCTCGTCTTAGGTCTCGGTCGTCTGGAAGAAAGGCAGGTGTATAAATATTTTAAATAAAGACATGCAAAGACACTCAATGCAGTTCCATCGATGGTGAAAAGCCGCAGCACATTTCACTCATTTGATTGTATCGAATCGGGGAATAAAGAAGGGGACTGTGGACAACTCGTAATGCGTTACTTCCACTTTGGAAACCAGCTCGGCTAACTTGGAATGCCAAAACCTGGGAAGAAATCCCACCAAGAGTTTTGGAAGCACCGCCAACAGTGAATTTTGCCACTGGGTCTTCCAGCCCGGTCTTCTGACTGGCGGTTGGTTTTCAAAGCCTCTGGATCTTTTGCCAGCCAATTAGACGACTCTGACTGAAGACACCAAGTGCTGACCTGAGGACCTTCTGCCCGCGAAGCATATTAGGGATGTCAGCCTCCAAGGTGAGACCTGGGAATCCTTCCAGAGTTACAGCTCATCTCCAAATTGCAGAGATCAGTTCCTCTGGAGACAATGGATGCCTTGTACCCCACTGAGGTCCTTGTCCTCCCCAAATCTCCAGGAGTTCCCCAACCTGGATCTGACAACCTTTCCCCATCACCCACTGCTGGTGGCCAGGGGGCAGGGCAAACTAGGCAACTGCCTAGGGCACCGGCCTTCTGGAGGTGCCAACTTGGGTGCCCCATGTGACTCAGTGACATTATCAGTGCAAGGGGTAGTGGTGGTCACCAGAGGTTAGCCTTGCCTAGGAGGCCGGACAGTCTAGGGCAGGGGTGGCCAAAGTTGCTTAATGTGAGAGCCACATAAAATAAACATCAGATGTTTGAGAGCTACAAGACATGAACATCAGATGTTTGAGAGCCGCAAGGAAGGAATCATAGAATCATAGAAGAGTTGGAAGGGACCTCAAGGGTCATCAGGTCCTCCCCCTGCACAATGCAGGAAACTAAAAAAAAACACCTCCCCCTAAATTCACAGGATCTTCATTGCTGTCAGATGGCCATCTAGACTGTTGAAAAACCTCCAAGGAAGGAGAGCCCACCACCTCCTGAGGAAGTCTGTTCCACTGAGGAACCGCTCTAACGGTCAGGAAGTTCTTCCTAATGTTGAGCCGGAAACTCTTTTGATTTAATTTCAACCCATTGATTCTGGTCCTACCTTCTGGGGCCACAGAAAACAATTCCACACCATCCTCTAGATGGCAGCCCTTCAAGTACTTGAAGATGGTGATCATATCACCTCTCAGCTGCCTCCTCTCCAGGCTAAACATGCCCAACTCCTTCAACCTTTCCTCATAGCACTTGGTCTCCAGACCTCTCACCATCTTCGTCGCCCTCCTCTGGACCCGTTCCAGCTTGTCTATATCCTTCTTAAAGTGTGGCGCCCAAAACTGAACACAATACTCCAGGTGAGGTCTTACCAGAGCAGAGTAAAGCGATACCATCACATCAGGAAGGAGGGATATAGATGGGGGGGGGGGGGGAGGAGTGGTGGAAAGAAAGCAACTTTAACTTTAAATGGATTCTCCAAGCCACCAGCTGGCTTGGCTTGGAAAAGTGATTTAAAGAGACAAATGCCTTCTCCAAGCCCAACCAATGGGGCAGTGGAGGCTTCAAGAGCCACACAATATGTGTGAAAGAGTTGCATGTGGCTTCCGAGCCACAGTTTGGCCACCCCGATCTAGGGCCAGCCCTACCAGTGGGAGACGTGGCAACCATGAGAAGTACTCTACCCTAGGACTATCATCCTTCCCCCTGTAAATGGGGGCAGGGACTTGGGTCTTTTAATCTGTTCGTATAAAAGATATGTATGTACCTGAAGACCTACGGAGTGCAAGGTGAGAGAAAACTCATCAACTTCGGTGCTGTATTCGGTCCCCTCCCCGCAAAAACTGCTCTTGGCTTCTGATTTTGGTCGTTACTAATTATAATGGTCTATACAAGCACCAAAAAAAAGCACTTCAGAGATAATGCTCCCAGAATGAGGGCCTTTGCCATCAATAGAGGTAACGTTACTAAGAAACAGAATACACATCAGCCTTGACAGGCAGCCAGTCACTCCGAGCATCAATTATAACCATTTCGAAATGTCAAACATAACTACGGGAAAAGCCAAGCAGAACAGTCATTGCTCTCGAAAACTCCCTGACATTTTAACGGAGATCTTTTCCTTTTATATTTTTTTTAATCTTTCGAAAACATTGAAACACAGACCAGCTGCTCACGCCGTACCGGTTTCATAATGTTTCGCGCTGCTCGGAGCTGGCAGGGGGAAAAAAATTGTTTGCCTTCCTAGTCCAGGCTAACCAGAAAAAACAGATCCCGAACAGTTTTCATTTAAAATAGCTTTGGGGGGGGGGGGGGGTTAGCCTTGAAATTAACTTGTGACAAATGGCAACCATCCGTGTTTTCATTTTATTCCGAGGGAAACAGTTTGGCTAACCCCTAATTAAAATCATTCTGCGGCCAGAAAGTAGTAAAGGGAACCATTTTGGATTTGTTCTTTAATGTCCTCTTTAGGAAACCTGTGCAATAAAACAGCCCTCAAAGAGCCGTCCTTGATGTCTGCTTAGAAGCTTCCAGAAAATACGGCAGTGGGGAGTGGCACTCTGGATATGTGCCTGTTTTACCTCAGAACTGTGGCCTCGTCTATAGATGCCCATTACTTAGTCATTTGAACGGACAAACCACATGCCTGGCCACAATCGGATTTAGGGAAGCACAAATAAAAATTATGGATTTGGTGAGTAAGTTTCTTCCCATAAAGCGGGAATGTCCAACTGCTGAAGACTTGCACTTCACTCTAATATCTATTTCGCAATCTGGGACAGGAAGCGTTATTTTTGTTGCCCCGTTCACTGACTTGGAGGTGGTCAGCTACAACTAGCAGTCGGAATGTCACAGTTTTGTAGCACGGGCATACATTTTACAGATGTTCATATGTGCAGACCTCAGATTCGGCAGGAGCTCATAGGAGCACAGCTCCTGAACCTTTCTGAGGGTTCCCCCTCTTCCTCCCCACCATTGAATAGTAGGTGCAGCTTCATAACAATCCCTGGATTAGGAGAGCGGGCAGCCAGGCAGCCACCAGGGGCTTGGCCACGCCTCCAGCAGCTCTCATTAACCCCTAGAGAAGCCCGTGCCACCCTTTCTCCACTTCTTATGTGATTTTGGGCTACGGGTGGCTTGCTGGTCTTTTGACTGGGAGGGGAGCAGCCCAGGAGAGCCCCAGGCAAGTGAGGCCTGCTTGGGTATGCTGGATCTGTAGCCAGCCCAAGTAGGCCTCGCTCGCCCAGGGCTCTCCTTTCTTGCATCGGGTTGCTTTTGGCTGGAGGGGGGGGCATATGCTAAAGAGTTATGCTAATGAGCTCCGTCACCTATTTTTCTACAAAATGACCCCTGCTTATGTGCCATCAAGTTGCAATCAACTGATGGTGATCGTAGCCAGGGGCTTTCAGGGCAAGTGAGAAGAACTGGTTTGCCAGCGTTTTCCTCTTCAGAGCCTTTCTTTATGGTCCCCCATCTAAGCCCCAACATTGCTTGTTTTCTGAGATCTGATGAGAGGGCTATGCAGCCCCAGAGCTAGCAACGTTTTGCTCAGGGGGCCCAAGTGGGGCCTGCTGTTATATGACTGCGTGAAGCTGTCGCACCAGGCTTATACTTATAAAGAACCAATAAATAAATAATAAATACAAGTGGCTTATTTAGAGTTGCCAAGTCTAATTCAAGAAATATCTGGGGACTTTGGGGGTGGAGCCAGGAGACATTGGGGGGTGGAGCCAAGATCAAGGCTGTGACAAGAATAACTGAACTCCAAAGGGAGTTCTGGCCCTCAAATTTAAAGGGACGGCACACCTTTTCAATTCCTTCCATAGGAAATAATGAAGGATAGGGGCACCTTCTTTAGAGGCTCATAGAATTGGACCCCCTGGTCCAACCTTTTTGAAACTTGGGGGGTATTTTGGGGAGAGGCACTAGATGCTATACTGACAATTTGGTGCCTCTACCCCCAAAAACAGCCCCCCCAGAGCCCCAGATACCCACAGATCAATTCTCCATGATTTTCTATGGGAATAAATCTCCATAGGGAATAATAGAGTTCCCAGCAGACATTTCCCTCCCCTCCCCCCGCTTTCTGACGACCCTGAAGCGGGGGGGGGGCCCTCCAAACCGGGGGATCCCCTGCCCCCACCTGGGGATTGGCAACCCTAGGCTTATTGCATACAAATGTTTTAGGGTTGTTGTTATTGTTACAAATAAAAGTGGTTTATTACACAATAATATTTCAGATTTGTTATAATTTATTATAGTAGTAGTCAACTCCAAAGTAAGGTCCAGATCACCATATCTCACAGGGGTGGCCAAAATGTGGCTCGGGAGCCACATATGGCTCTTTCACACATATTGTGTGGCTCTCAAAGGCCACAATGCCCCATTGGCCAACTTGCAGAAGGCACTTCTCTCTTTAAAACACTTCCCCAAGTCAACAAAGCTGGCAGCTTGCAGAATGCATTTAAAGTTGCTTTCTTTCCACCTCTCCCTCCCCCAATCTATTTGTCGTCCTTACTCTCTTCTCTCCCTCACTCCCTGTGGCTCTCAAATATCTGACATTCATGTCTTGTGGCTCTCAAACATATGACGTTTATTGCAAGTGGCTCTTATGTTGGCAATCCCTGATATATCATATGCCTCCACATTCGAGGGATTCTCTCCTTCTAGGGAATGTGTGCTGGGTCCTTGTTCAAAGAGCAGTTCTCATGCCTGTTGCTCAAAAACCAAGTGCCCCCAGGACAATCACACAGGCAGAAACAGAACATCACTATGCTCTGGCACCTTTAAGACCAACAAAGTATTATTTAAAGTAGAAACTTTTGTAAGCAAACACACTTCCTCAGATTTGTTGTTGTTTAGTCGCACAGTTGAGTCCGACTCTGCGACCCCATGGACAAAGTCACACCAGGCCCTCCTGTCTTCCACCATCCTCCGAATTCTGCTCAAATTTGTGTTTGTTACATCAGTTATGCTTAATCAGTAATGCTTCCTCAGATACAAACAATCAAATGAAATATCCTCAAGTCCTGCTTATAAGGAAAAGAGAGGCTGGGAGCAGCTGTTACAGAATGGCCATACAGAGCCAAGATGCATTGAGCTGAAATAGACCTGTAAGATCAACGAATGGCAGCAAATTAGCACATAAATGCAACAGGTAACAGGGATGTGAGAATGAAACCAGAGTCATTCTTGCAGAACCCCCAAGCCAAACGGAAGTCCCAGGGTATGTGTGATAACAGACCCTCAGCATGTACACACTTCTTCACATACTTTGAAACAGATTTCTTCAAATATTGCATTTCATCGCTAAATGAGGATTAACACATTTCAGAAATGCTTCAGTTCCTTATACCAAACTGAGTTTCCTGAATTTGAATTCATTCAAAAGCACACTGAAACCACATTGCAACTTTGCACCCTGACTTTTTTCTTTTAAATCAATGGTGTCAATGCCACCTATAATCTTATCAATAATTCCAGGGCTTGGCCCAACAAGGACTCATTTATGTCAGATTTGACCCTCATAACAAATGAGTTTGACACCCCTGTTTTAAATAGTCCTTGTATCCTTTTGTATGGATATAACGAAGATTTCCATTCAAATCCTGTCTGAACAGACAAGCTTTGACAGTTGAAACCTCAGATTCCCAAAACCAAGACAAATCAATCACTGGACATACCAAGACATGCTTGCTCACCTGTAAATTTTCAACATTGCATATGCTGTTAAATGCCAACGATTCCTGTCTGATTCAGTAGAAGAAGAAGATATGGCATATCCTGCCCCATACTCTTAACCTCAGAGTCTCAGGGCAGCTCACAATCTCCATTATCTTACTTCCCCACAACAGAGAACAAAAGAAGCAATTGATCTGGCAAATGTTTACTTTTATGGCTCTGAAGGTGTGAAGATGAACTGTTGCTCGAATTGGGAATCCCCGGAGTTCAAACAATGCCTGACATTAGTTTGCATTGAAAACACATACTGAAAGGAAAATAACTGAAGAGGCTGCGTGAGGGGGCCTGTAAAAAATGCAAGGCAGCCCCTCTCCCTCCGGCCCCTTGAGAGCTACGGCGCTGCGGCTATGTCACACCATTCCGCATTCACATCCTTCAGTTTGGTGTACCGGTTAAGTGCGCAGACTCTTATCTGGGAGAACCAGGTTTGATTCCCCACTCCCTCTATTTGCAGCTGCTGGAATGGCCTTGGGTCAGCCATAGCTCTAGTAGGAGTTGTCCTTGAAAGGGCAGCTGCTGTGAGCTCCCTCAGCCCCACCCACCTCACAGGGTGTCTGTTGTGGGGGAGGAAGGTAAAGGAGATTGTGAGCCGCTCTGAGACTCTGAGATTTGGAGTGGAAGGCGGGATATAAATCCAGTATCTTCTTCTTCATCATCATCATCTTATATACAATTCCAAAAGAGATCGACATTGTGTATTGGCTATTGCTAAAAGGTTTGTAATGGAATCTAGGATATCTCATTTCAGACCCTCATACTGTCAAGGATCTCACAGGGTGATACTGGAGCTCTCTCTCTTTCTCATTCTAACCAGGAGCTCCTTTGTGTATTAGGCCACACACCCCTTCAATCCTTCAAGAGCTTACAAGCCAATCCTTCAAGAGCTTACAAGGCTCTTTTTTGTAAGCTCTTGGAGGATTGGCTACATCAGGGGTGTGTGGCCTAATATGCACAGGAACTCCTACTAGAATTCCACCCCTGGTTCTAACCTACCTCACAGAATTGTTACAAGGATTAAAATGGGGAGGGGGGGGATCATATATGCCTCCCTTAGCTCTTTGGAGGAAGGTCAGGATAATATGTGAAATATGACGAGAACATTCCATATACTGTAATTTCTTACAACTTGAAAAAAAAAACCCTTTAATAGCTGAAGCTGAAAGATCTTGATGAAAATGTGGAAGGACAATCAAGGGTCAGCTAAAATTGCCACCGAACCAAATATAATTTGTGGCCCACAAAGTGGTCATCCCTGGTCAGATTCTGCTATACATAGGAGAACGGGTGGAATTCTAGCAGAAGCTCCTTTGTATTTTAGGCCACATACTCCTGATGTAGCCGATCATCCAAGAGCTTACAGAAATGAGTCTTGTAAACTCTTGGAGGATCGGCTACATCAGGGGTGTGTGGCCTAATATGCAAAGGAGCTCCTGCTAAAATTCCATCCTGCATTGGAGAATCTGTCTTTTTGTTGGTTTGCCTAGCTACAGAATTCTAATGCTTCTGCATGAGAAACAAACACCCTTCCCAGGGCTTTTTTTTTTTTTTGGTAGAAAAACCCAGCAGGAACTCATTTGTGTATTAGGATGCACCCCCTGATGTCACCATTTTTTTGCACAGGGCTTTTTTTTTGTAGAAAAAGCCCAGCAGGCACTCATTTGCATATTAGACCACACCCTCTGACACCAAGCCAGCCAGAACTGCATTCCTATGTATTCCTGCTCAAAAAAACCCCCCTGACCCTTCCTAGTATGAAGCTCCTAAGTCTTGCCTGTCTTTGAAGTGCTAGTAAGTAAAATGTCTGGCAATCTTGCTCACAGCTTTCCATTCCCCAAAGGATTATTCGGCTTGCATCCCACTTGACTCCCAACTGATTGGCTTCTATTATCTGTTAATGAAGCACCACAATCCTATCTGTCACTGCAAAGCCACCTGGTTTGTTATCCCCAGGCTCCACGGTCCTCATCGCATATAATTCTTAAGTCCTCTCCTAATCAGGTTGTTGATTAAATAGATGGCAGGAAAGCAAATAGCTCCATTCTGGATCTGAAGGCTTCTAGAACTGTACGGTTTTATAGCGGCATTGTCATCGTAAACGGGAATGATGCGTCCCGAAGCATACGGCAAATGCATCAAAGAGCCTCTGCTTTTTAATGACGATGGCTCGCAAGGTAGATTGGAGCGTGAACTTGCATCTGTAGACAAGCGAGAGTATGCAAATCACCCATGCTTCCTTAATTGCCTCCTGCTATGCGGATTTCACTCCTAGCCCACCACGGTGTTGTTGTAACCACTTCTGATCACTACCAAGTACTGCACAGTCTTCATCAGCAATGACCTCTACAGAGATAGTTTATTCACTGAATGAAAAAGTTACAGAGCAAGACTATGACCGATTCCCCATTAGCCTTATGCCGCTCTCACGCTCCTCTTCTCCGCGGGGCTACCATCGGATTTCACACTATCTGGCCAGAAACCGGTTTTTAGAGGATTTTTTTGCTGCACCAAAGTGGCGGAGTGAGTTGCAGCCCCGGAGCAATGGAACAAAGCAGTAGACAAGTGCACCTTTAAGACCAACTAAGTTTTATTCAGAATGTCAGCTTTCGTATGCTCTTAAGCAGACCTCATCAGACAAAATGGAAATGGACGCAGCAATTCTTAATATAAGTGGGCAGTGTAGAATCGTGGGAATGTTTTTAGCAGAATAAAAAGAATCGCAAATAGGGATCTGTGTTTTTTAGTGTTAGGACAAAGCAGGGCTGAAACAACACCGGAGGGTAATAAAAAGCAGACTGCTATTGTAGGTGCGAAGTGCCATAAATCTAGGTGACATTCTGCTTTTGTTAGTTTAAATAGAGGGCATGGTTTCTCAAGAGGCTATAACATCCATTATAGTTTGCCATTAGAAAAAAAGGAAGACATTAAAATACAGTGAAGGATGGGTTGGTATATGCAATAAGACAAATAGCCAATATCCCTCATTTGTGTATGTCAATACAAAAAACCCAAAAAATAAAAACAAAACCCCCAAATGTTGTATCTTGAGCAGATAGTGTGAAATCTGACGGAAGCCTCGTGGAGAAGAGGAGCACGAGAGCAGCATAAGGCTAGTGGGGAATTGGTCGTAGTCTTGCTCTGTAACTTCTTCATTCAGTGAATAAACTATCTCTGATTTTGCGGAGAAGAGGAGAGTGAGAGCGGCAGTGGCTCAGTGGGGGAGGGACAGTGGCTCAGTGGTAGAGCATCTGCTTGGTAAGCAGAAGGTCCCAGGTTCAATCCCCAGCATCTCCAACTAAAAAGGGTCCAGGCAAATAGGCGTGAAAAACCTTAGCTTGAGACCCTGGAGAGCCGCTGTCAGTCTGAGTAGACAATACTGACTTTGCTGATTCAGTATAAGGCAGCTTCATATGTTCATATGTTCAAGGGTAGTGGGGAATTGGTCTACGTCTTGATAGGACTGAGGTTACAGGTACAGACATACAGATATATTGGCTGTTACTCATTTGAGCAAAAAGCGCCTTTTTTCTACCAACGAAACATTTCCCTTCCCTCCTTAGCTCGAGTTTCAGTTGGAGCTGACTGAAACCGAAAGCTACAGGCTCTGAGAGTAGTTGACCTTGATACCAAAGCATACCACATACCTCAGGGTGAGAAAAGGCTACTTGTAAGTTCCACAGACATAACACATGTGATTAGCTAGCGGGCTAGTCTAGCTGCTTAAGCACAGTGTTACAATAGTCTGGATCAATATGGACGTGCTCATGGCAAGGAGAATCCTTGACAACTGCCTGCAACAAGTGAACAGGACAAAGTGAACTTGGGAAAATGAACCCACTCCACCTGATCCACTATTAAGTCAGAAGCTGTGTGTGTGTGTGTGTGTGTGTGTGTTTTTAAGGAAACACTCCTCAGTTTCCAAGTGAGCATGGGCAAGGCTGGAAACACAGCCAGGTCAGCATGTCATAAACTGACCATATCCGGAGAGACTGAGGGAGCTGAAGCAAGGCAGTGACATAGGCTGGTAGGCGGATGATCTGATAAATGGGTAAGTCGGGCTGACATCTCTGGGTTGGGAAATACATGGAGATTTTGGCAATGGAGCCTGGGAGAGAGGAGTGTGGGGCGGGGAAAGACCTCAGCAGGGTACAGTGCCATAGAGTCCATCCTCCAAAGCAGACGTTTTCTTTGGAGGAACTGATCTCTATTGCCTGGAGATCAATTCTGATAGCAACCAGGTCTTTACTCACGAGACATGTTGCTCACACTGAAGTCTTAGATGTTACAGGCGTAGGTTGAAACCTCATTGGCTCCTTGTGTCGTCTGACCATTGCTGAGTTAGTGAGCTGCAGTACCTCCTCCTGGCCACCAATTTTGCTGGTGCCCAAATTCAATAGAAAACAGGCTGGTAGTTTCCACTTTGGGTACGTTACCACGGGGGCACTGGCTTGAGATCTATGGCACCCTCCCACATTCCGTGTAAACTGCGAAATTAACAGAATCCGTCGATCCCTTTCCTTGTTTGTTTGTTTTTTAAAAGTGATTAGGGAACCCACAATTGCACAAGTGCTAACGGAAGAGATAGCTCCTTTAGTTAGTGGGTATTTCTGATTTTCAGAAGAAAAATGATTTTGTATATAGGGTGGACAAGATGTGCCCTTCAAATATGCTTTTCAATCCCCCCCCCTTTTATGAAACATAAAACTATAGTACAATTTTATGCTTGTTTGGTTTAAGTTAAAGGTAAAGATAGTCCCCTGTGCAAGCATCAGTCATTTCCGACTCTGGGGTGACATCGTATCATGACGTTTTCATGGCAGACGTTTTTACGGGGTGGTTTGCCATTGCCTTCCCCAGTCATCTACACTTGCCCCCCCGCCCCCCAGCAAGCTGGGTACTCATTTTACCCGGAAAAAACTTCTGCCGGAATCAAACTCAGGTCATGAGCAGAGAGCTCAGACTTCAGTAATGCAACTTTACCACTCTGCGCCATGGGGCTCCTGTTTGGTTTAGCCCCTTAGAAAAGAAATTGTCTTATTTGAAGGATAGTCATAGAATTACAGAATCACAGAGTTGGAAGGGGCCTCCAAGGTCATCTATTCCACCCCCTGCACAATGCAGGAAACTCACAAATACCTCCCCCTAAATTCACAGGATCCTCATTGCTGTCAGATGGCCATCCAGCCTCTGTTTAAAAACCTCCAAGGAAGGAGAGCCCACCACCTCCCGAGGAAGCCTTTTCCACTGAGGAACCGCTCTAACGGTCAGGAAGTTCTTCCTAATGTTGAGCCGGAAACTCTTTTGATTTAATTTCCGCCCATTGGTTCTGGTCCTACCTTCCAGGGCCACAGAAAACAATTCCACACCACCCTCTAGATGACAGCCCTTCAAGTACCTGAAGATGATGATCATATCACCTCTCAGCCGTCTCCTCTCCAGGCTAAACATGTCCAGCTCCTTCAACCTTTCTTCATAGGATTTGGTCTCCAGACTCCTCACCATCTTCATCACCCTCCTCTGGACCCGTTCCAGCTTGTGTATCTCCTTCTTAAAATGTAGCGCCCAAAACTGAACACAATACTCCAGGTGAGGTCTTACCAGAGCAGATACCATCGACAGTGTACTGTTTATCAAGATAATATATGGAAATTTTGTAATACAACATTGTAAGTTAGATCAAAGCTCAGAATGCCCAGGCTAGCCTGATCTCCTGAAGCTAAACAGTGTTGACCCTGGCTAGTAGTTGGATGGGAGACAACGGAGGAGTATCGGGGTCATGATGTGAAGGCAGGCAATGGCAAACCACCTCTGTATGTCTCCTGCCTTGAAAATCCTACGAGGTCGCCATACATCAGCTGTGACTTGATGGCACTTTCCACCACCCTGTTAAATATCTATTATGATTGTCACAGTATTTCTAATGATGATGATGATATTGGATTTATATCCCGCCCTATACTCTGAATCTCCGAGAGATCACAATCTCCTTTGCCTTCCTCTCCCACAACAGATGGTGCTGAGAGAGGTCATACAGCAGCTGCCCTTTCAAGGACAACTCCTACGAGAGCTATAGCTGACCCAAGGCCATTCCAGCAGCTGCAAGTGGAGGAGTGGGGAATCAAACCCGGTTCTCCCAGATAAGAGTCCGCGCACTTAACCACTACACCAAACTGGCTCTTTAATGGAGGTCTGAGAGAGCGTGTCTTGTCCAAAGCCATTTCAGGAGTTCATCCCCTGTAGCAAATTATCCGCTCGCATTTCTGTTCTTTATAGTTAATGCTGATTGTTTCAAATGTACAAAGGAAAGCACTGAGTTGAACAGCAGACAATTAAGCCCATACGCTTAGCTCATTGCAATGCCTTGCTGCAAGGTCTCCTAAGGCTTTGCTTATGGTTTAACCGACGAAAAGATTCGCTTCCTCACTGTAGTGATGAACACAGAGATATGGAATCCCTGGAATGAATTTCGCTTCTTTAAACAATGGTGACATGCATTTCTTGGGAGAGTTGTTATTTCCAGTTCTAATTGATTTGCACGGCTGCCACAGGAATAACATGTGAAATCATGGCGGCAGGGAAATGAGAGAGGAGACAAGTCATCACCAGGCTTAGTTTAGGATTGTTCGTTCATCATATTTGGAACATAACGTTGCACTCGTGAATGGAGATCATGGGAAAGCCATCGATTCTCTCCGTGTCTCCTTTGTTGACCTCCTAATACGTAGTGATATCTCTCTAGCGGGAGACGATGATCCTGATGCCGGATGCTACGAAGTATGCAAGGGTCACCATTTTCAGTGGGAAAGTTGATGTGTTAGAGCAGGTTCACACAGTTGGTTTTTTTCCCACATACAAGGATCAAGTAGGCCGTCTGGTAATAAATAATGTCAGGCAGGGGTGGAGTTCTAGCAGGAGCTCCTTTGCATAATAGGCCACACACCCCTGATGTAGCTAATCCTACAAGAGTTTACAAAAAAAGAGCCCTGCAGATAACTCACTGAAAATGTCAAGACAGTGTATGATTGCAATAAAAAAGGCCAACGCCATGCTGGGAATTATTAGGAAAAGAATTGAAAACATATCAGCCAGTATCATAATGCCCCTGTATAAATCGATGGTGTGGCCTTATTTGGAGAACCGTATACAATTCTGGTCGCTGCACCTCAAAAAAGATATAGCATTGGAAAAAGTGCAGAAAAGGGCAACTAGAATGATTAAAGGTTTGAAACACTTTCCCTATGAACAAAGGTTAAAACGCTTGGGGCTCTTTAGCTTGGAGAAACATCGACTGCCTCAGACAAAGAGTTTCAACAATATGCTGTGGCTAATAACCACTGATGGACCTCTGCTTCATATGCTTATCCAATCGCCTCTTGAGGTTGTCTATGCCTGTAGCCATCACCACTTCCTGTGGCAGTGAAATCCATGTTAATCACCCTTTGGGTGCAGAAGTACTTCCTTTTATCCATTCTAACCTGACTGTTCAGCAATTTCATGGAGTGCCCACATGTTCTGGTATTGTGAAAAAGGGAGAAAAGTACCTCTTTCTCTACTTTCTCCATCCCATGCATTATCTTGTGAACCTCTATCATGTCACCCCGCAGTTGACGTTTCTCCAAGCTAAAGAGCCCCAAGTGTTTTAACCTTTGTTCATAGGGAAACTGTTCCAAACCTTTAATCATTCTAGTTGCCCTTTTCTGCACTTTTCCCAATGCTATAATATCCTTTTTGAGGTGCGGTGACCAGAATTGTACATAGTACTCCAAATGAGGCCTCACCATCGATTTATACAGGGGCATTATGGCACTGGCTGATTTGTTTTCAATTCTCTTCCCTGGGCCGGTGGAAGATTTCACACGTGGCTGAGTGGCTTGCTTGACTGCAAGCGCTTGTGTAGATTCTTGAAGCTTTCCATGGCTTCTATTCACCCTGCATTACTACCAGCCTGAGTTGCATTGATATTTCTCAATAATCAAGCTTTTGTTCTTTAATGAAAAGTTGCTTTATTGTAAAAACTCCATAGCTTGGCCAAGGACAGACTCCTTGGAAGTAATGATGTACACAGTACTGAATAGTAACTTATAGGAGAACTTCAAAAGGATAGCTTACAGATAACTTCAAAATAATAACATAAAGATGCAATTTGAGTCATGGGTTCAAAGGCTACTCACTAGTATCTCTTTTATGGCTAAGGAATGTCAGCTAATAAAAACATCTCCCTTTCTCACACATTGTCTGAGAACCGATAAGACCTGGCTGTGTGAATCTGGGGGAGAGGCACTCTACCCCTTTAATACAAGGTTACTCTAAGCATTCTGGGTCCAGATGGATTTATTATGCACCTTTTGGTTAGAGAAAGGGGCGGGGAGGCCAGGGTGATGTTCTGCTTAGAAATAGCATGCTTGACAATCTCCTTGCTCAAAGGACTCTGACATTACTCCCTTGTTTCCACCTCCAAAGTTTGTAGGACTTCCCCAGTCTGGAGCTGGCAACTCTACTCCCTTCCTAACCCCCCACTGGGGGCTAGGGAGGACTTGGTAACCCCATCATGCCTAGAAGGGGCTCTGTTTAGGATTGCATTGCAAGACTGATGTACATACTGTATATATGTTGAAGCTGCCTCAAACTGAATCAACCTATTGGCCCATCAAGGTCAGTTTTGTCCACTCAAGCCGGTAGCGTGTCTCTGGGATCTCACCAAGTAGGCAGCTGTGTTGGTCTGAAGCAGCAGAACAAAGTAGGAGTCAAGTGACACCTTTGAGACCAACCAAGTTTTATTCAGAACATAAGCTTTTGTGTGCTCTAAGCACACTTCATCAGACGAGGGATCAGGTACGGTGAGCAGGGCTACATAGAGCTAATAGATGTAGAATGCAAAATGGTACAAATTTAAGATCCAATGACAGAATAGTAAAATTAACAAACTGAGCACACCTTTGATCTGGGTAGCATGAGGATGAGAAAGCAATAAAACAGTAATCTGTCAAAACGTGAGAATGTCTGTTAATCATTCTATTGTTAAAGGAAAGGAAAAGCCCCCTGTGCAAGCACCAGTCATTTCCAACTCTGGGGTGACATTGCTTTCACAATGTTTTCACGGCAGACTTTTTACGGAGTGGTTTGCCATTGCCTTCCCCAGTCATCTACACTTCTCCCCAGCAATCTGGGTACTCATTTTACCGACCTTGGAAGGATGGAAGGCTGAGTCAACCTTGAGCCGGCTACCTGAAAACCCAGCTTCCACCGGAGATGGAACTCAGGTCGTGAGCAGAGCTTAGGACAGCAGTACTGCAGCTTTAACATTCTGTGCCATGGGGCTCTATCTATTGTTATAAGCCTGGGCCAAAAAGAGGGCATTTCTGTCTCAGAAGTTTTCCCATCCAACTAATGTACCTTTTAACATGCAACATATATATAAAAGAATTCAGGTTTTCACGGCTGGTAACATCATTAGGGTTTGTAGAATCTTTCGGGATCAAGTGCCGTGTTCTACTGGAGAAAGTTTTCCTTCCAGACGTTTCATTCTCAGCTGCGGAGAACATCCTCAGTGGCGTTGCAGCTGGAGCAGGTGCTCAGACCTTCTTGGCTGCTGTGCATTGAGTGGGGCCAGGGCTGCTGGAGAGCTGCTATTTGTAGGCTGGAGGGGGTGTGATGAAAGGGCAATTCTTTTGTGGATGTGCCCATTGTTTGGTGGGGCTTCCTGGAAGGGTAGTGATAAGGAAACTGGCTGTTGAATGTGACCATTGTTCTGTGTTAATTGCTGGGAAGGTTGGAAGGGGTTTGAAGATAAGGAAGATGGTTGTTGACTGTGCTGATGGTTCTGTGGAATTTGCTGGTTGTTCTGAGACTTTCTGCACTTTATAGTCTGTAGGGTGTTTTGCAGAGCTGGGTACCAAGATTGGTGGATGAAAATGCCTTCTTCCTTTCTGTTAAAATTGTGCTGGTGTTTCTAAATCTCAATAGCTTCTCTGTTCAGGCGAGTATGTGAGACCGTAGAAAGGACTTCAGTTCTTTCAAAGTGGATGACGTGGTCTCCTTCTTGAAGTGCATGTTCAGCTACAGCTGATTTTTCTGGCTGAAACAAGCAACAGTGTCTCTTGTGTTCGGTGAGACGGGTGTTGATACTGCGTTGGGTAGTGCCAATGTAGACTGCACCACAGGAGCAGGGTATTTTGTAGACTCCAGGGGTTGAAAGTGGATCTCTCATATCTTTGGCTGAGCGCAGCATGTGGCGGATCTGTTGTGTGGGCTTGAAGACTGTGTCAACATTATGGCATTTGAGAATTTTGCCAATGCGGTCGGTGACAGATTTTATGTAGGGCAGGAAGGCTGCACCCACATTTGTGTGTGGCTCGGGATTTGGTGTGGATGGTCTCCTGGGATGGAGGGCTCTACTAATTTCTTGTTGGGAGTATCCATTGGCCTGCAGTGACTGTTTGAGGTGGTGTAGTTCCTGTTGGAGTTGGCTTGGTTCACAGATGCGTGATGCACGGTGAATGGATACTTCCAACAAGAAATTAGTAGAGCCCTCCATCCCAGGAGACCATCCACACCAAATCCCGAGCCACACACAAATGTGGGTACAGCCTTCCTGCCCTACATAAAATCTGTCACCGACTGCATTGGCAAAATTCTCAAACGCAATAATGTTGACACAGTCTTCAAGCCCACACAACAGAACCGCCACATGCTGCGCTCAGCCAAAGATATGAGAGATCCACTTTCAACCCCTGGAGTCTACAAAATACCTTGCTCCTGTGGTGCAGTCTACATTGGCACTACCCAACACAGTATCAACACCCGTCTCACCAAACACAAGAGACACTGTTGCTTGTTTCAGTCAGAAAAATCAGCTGTAGCTGAACATGCACTTCAAGAAGGAGACCACGTCATCCACTTCGAAAGAACTGAAGTCCTTTCTACAGTCTCACATTATCATACTCGCCTGAACAGAGAAGCTATTGAGATTTAGAAACACCAGCACAATTTTAACAGAAAGGAAGAAGGCATTTTCATCCACCAATCTTGGTACCCAGCTCTGCAAAACACCCTACAGACTATAAAGTGCAGAAAGTCTCAGAACAACCAGCAAATTCCACAGAACCATCAGCACAGTCAACAACCATCTTCCTTATCTTCAAACCCCTTCCAACCTTCCCAGCAATTAACACAGAACAATGGTCACATTCAACAGCCAGTTTCCTTATCACTACCCTTCCAGGAAGCCCCACCAAACAATGTGCACATCCACAAAACAATTGCCCTTTCATCACACCCCCTCCAGCCTACAAATAGCAGCTCTCCAGCAGCCCTGGCCCCACTCAATGCACAGCAGCCAAGAAGGTCTGAGCACCTGCTCCAGCTGCAACGCCACTGAGGATGTTCTCCCCAGCTGAGAACGAAACGTCTGGAAGGAAAACTTTCTCCAGTAGAACACGGCACTTGATCCCGAAAGATTCTACAAACCCTAACATATATATAGTTTGCCATTTGGAGAAAAATACATTAAAATATAGCGGAAGATGGGTTTAGTATATGTAATTTTATTTATTTTTTTATTTATGATTTATATCCCATCCTTCCCACAAAGATGGCTCAGGGCAGCTCACAACAGATAATAAAACAAAAATTAAATTAACATTTAAATGTATAAGCAGTTAAAACAGTCAAAACATTTAAAACCTTAAAACATCAAACCTTATAACAGTATAAATAGCAAGAATCTGGTAAGCTACATTAGTTTCCCATATCAGTTAGGTGTAAGCTAGCCGGAAGAGGGTTGTCTTACAGGCCCTGTGGAATTGAATAAGGTCCCGCAGGGCCCTCACCTCCTCCGGTAGCTGGTTCCACCATGTAGGGGCCATAACAGAGAAGGCCCTGTCCCTAGTCGATTTAAGGCGGGCTTCTTTTGGCCTAGGGGTAGCGAGAAGCTTTTGGGTTCCTGACCTCAGTACTCTCTGGGGAACATGTGGGGAGAGACGGTCCTTCAGGTAGGCAGGTCCCAGGCCATATAGGGCTTTAAAGGTAATAACCAGCACCTTGTACCGGACTCGGTATATTATTGGAAGCCAGTGCAGAGTCCGAAGACCCGGCCGAGGTAAACAGCCAATATCCCTATTTGAGTATGTCAATACAGATAAAGGAGAAATACATTGGATAGTGATGTTCTGTCTTACATTCTGAATGAAACTTTGTTGCTCTTAAAGGTGACGCTTGACTCCTACTTTGTTCTGGGATCTCACATCACCTCTGACTTGATTCTTCTGGCTAAAGATTCCAGGGATTGAATTTGGGACCTTCTGCATGAGAAGCCAATGGTCTACCGCTGAGTCATTGCTCCTGCTCCAGCCTCCTCCCCACCCTGAGCCTCAGCCCTGTCCCTACGGACATCCCATCTCTTTCTCTGCTCATTTGTCTCTGCTAAGCATAATCAATAGCACTGTATAAATAGCAAGGCGAATGACAACACTCAGGTGAACCGATGATGGTTTCTTACAAGCTGGGGATGAAAACAACTGCAAGGTGAATCCCAGTCGCTTCTGGCTTCCAGACAGTCTCATCTGTGGTTAAGCAATGTGCCTTTGAGGTCTTCATCGCTCCTCCTCCAAGGGAAATAAAGCACATTTTTTGCCTCCCAAGGGTCTGTGGGCTGGCGGCAGAAGCGGCAGTTGTATTGTCCGTACATAATTTATGGAGTGGTAGTGTGCATTGGTACAGGGTTCTGCTATTTTTAGGCAGAGAACCGACTTGACTCGGAGATTGAGGACAGAGGAACGCAGGAAGCCGCCTTGCAAAGAACTGGACCACTGGTCCTTAGGGTTGCCAAGACCAATTCAAGAAATATCTGGGGATTTTGGAGGTGGAGCCACGAGACATCAGGGTGGAGCAAGGAGTGAGAGCTTACAGGGCTCTTAGTACAGGGCCTACTGTAAGCTCTTGGAGGATTGGCCACATCAGGGGTGTGTGTTCTAATAAGCAAAGGAGTTCCTGCTACAAAAAAAAAAAAAAAGCCCTGCTTATATTATCATTCCAACACCCATGGATGCACATGAAGCATAATCTCTTCTGAGATACGATGCACCAAGTTGTGTTAAATTATTGGCTACCATCTGATTGACTAGATGAACAGCTGTAACGAAATTGAGTTTTAACATGTAATGATAAATCTATAAATTGCAGACTATAAATTGCCGAAAGTCTCAGAACAACCAGCACTTTCCACAGAACAATCAGCACAGTCAACAACCATCTTCCTTATCTTCACACCCCTTCCAACCCTCCCAGCAATTAACACAGAACAATGGTCACATTCAACAGCCAGTTTCCTTATCACTACCCTTCCGGGAAGCCCCACCAAACAATGGGCACATCCACAAACCAATTGTCCTTTTATCACACCCCCTCCAGCCTAGAAATAGCAGCTCTCCAGCAGCCCTGGCCCCACTCAATGCACAGCAGCCAAGAAGGTCAGAGAGCCTGCTCCGGCTGCAACGCCACTGGGGATGTTCTCCGCAGCTGAGAACGAAACGTCTGGAAGGAAAACTTTCTCCAGTAGAACACGGCACTTGAGCCCGAAAGATTCTACAAACCCTAATGATAAATCTATTGATCATTTTAATGTCGTTGTTGGTATTTGTTGTTACCTGCCCTGAGACCTGCTGTGCCGGGGTGGGTGGGATATAAGCTGAATGTAATAAATAAATAACAAAATCTGGTAACACTACCCCCTTGTCCAGGGTTGCCGAGTCTTAGCTGGCTCCCAGCGAGGGAATCTTCTTTGTGCATGCCACAATGTGCCCAGAGCGATGATGTCACCCAAAAAGTGACGTTATCGCACTGGGCACATTGTGGAAGGGACTCTCTAGCACTTTGGAAAAAGCTCTATGATTATCATAGAGTTGTCCGGGTCGTCAGGCTCTGGTGCGGTGGACGGTGGGGGTGGCGGCTCCAGGACTCAATTTAATGTTCGGATGCCATACCTCAGACCGTGGTCACAGGGAGGTTAGCAACACCTTGTTCCCTGTTGGTCACCACTCTTGCCTTCCTTCTATCTGTACCTCTTTCATTTTAGGCAGCAAACTCTTCCTCCTCAGTACATTGGCATCCCTTTGATCCCATCCCTCCAGTCCCCGCCTCTTCCCTTCACCAACTCACAAACTTCATCGAAAGCCAAAAATTCCAACTGGAAGAGGGTTTTGCAGCTAAGGCAGTCACCTCTAAAGCCTCTGGTGGTCCCGCCAACCCAGAGGATGCCTCCGGGTTGGCCGCCCTAATCCTCAGCGGTGGGGCTGGGGTACCAGATGGGACTTCCTTGCTATTGGAAGGTGCAATGGTTGATCTCGCAGCTTGCAGTTCCCCTCCCAGCTGGAAGGGTTTGGGTCAAGTCCAGGAGGAGGGCCGAAGAAGATATAGGATTTATATCCCACCCTATACTCTGAATCTCAGATTCTCAGAGCGGTCACAATCTCCTTTACCTCCGCCCCCCCACAACAGACACCCTGTGAGGTAGGTCAGGCTGAGAGAGCACTTACAGCAGCTTCCCTTTCAAGGACAATTCCTGTGAGAGCTATGGCTGACCCAAGGCCATTACAGCAGGTGCAAGTGGAGGAGTGGGGAATCAAACGCGGTTCTCCCAGATAAGAGTCCGCGTACTTCACCACTACACCAAACTGGCTCTCGAACTCCCGAACAAGAGGCACGACTCCTGAACAAGAGTTTTTTTCACAAATGCTAGAGCACCCCCCTGCAATGTACCTGGTGCAATAATATCTGGTGATGTCATCATATTGGGCACATCATGGTGCATCAGTGCTATTTGGGGGCAGGGCTCCTCCACCGGCCAATTCTACGGTGGCGGGTTGGAGGTCCCAAAATTGGGGGATCCCCTGCCCCTGGCAGGAAGCTGTGAACCCTTCTCCTGTCCCAAGCCAGTGCCAGGGAGGACTTGAAAACCCTCAGCCTAAACTTTCCCAACCTCTTTTCCCCTACAACAGGGGTGACCAAACTGTGGCTCTTTCACACGTATTGTGTGGCTCTTGAAGATCCACTGCCCCATTGGACAGCTTGGAGAAGGCATTTAAATCGCTTCTCCAAGCCAGCTGGCAGCATGGAGAATGCATTCAAAGTTAAAGTTTGCTTGTTTGTTTATTGGTTTATTTCGATTTTTAGCTTGCCCTTCCCGTAGAACAGACTCAGGGCTGGTTACATCATAAAAACAGTCATCAGTAAAAAAACCAAACACCTTTATGTCCACCTCTCCCTCCCACCATCTACTTGCCGGCCTTCTTTTCCTCCTGTCTTGTGGCTCTCAAACATCTGATGTTTATTCTATATGGCTCTTACATTAAGCAAGTTTGGCCATCCCTGCCCTCCAATCTGGAGAGGCCAGGTACTGAACTCTGGAGTTTCTGCATACAACAGATATGATCTTAGCAGCAAAGCAGGATTTGCTTAGGAAAAATATACATAGCTCATGTTTTGCTATTTAAAAATGTTTACAGAGGAACTTTTATCATTCAAGGCACTTAATAAAGGGTGTTTGGCTTCCACCCCAGGAAAATAGACCAGACGTTTTACTTAATAAACCCAGAGATCTTACCAGAAAAGGAGACATCTTTAGCATACCCTTAATTATTCTTACATCTTTATTGCATTCCGTCACAAATAATGATGAACATATGTGATGATCTTTATTTATTTATATTTATTTCCCTTCCATTTGTATGCCGCCCACTCCATACTAGACTCTGGGCAGCTCACAGTCACAATACCATAATAACAATGCCTTATGGTTATAAAATCAAAAAACATATAACAATTTATATGTTATATATATGTTATATAAATTGTCATTTAAAGACTTTATCGTTTAAAGACTGCGCATACAACTGGGCAATTGAAGCCCTAGATGTTTTCTTTCCCTCGGCCCCTTCTGGAAATTCCTACGGTGATCCTTCAAATCACGTTATGAATTTCGATGAATTATTAAAAAGTCACTAGCACAGTAGGACGGGGAGACTACGCCATGTGATCTAATTAAAACGTTACTTATCGGAGGCGGCCCTTACCGAGAATGACTCTGAACAAATGAAAAGAAAAACCAATATTAAATTCCAATTAAAAGAGTTGTTCTCCTCTCTGTCAGGCGATCATGTTTCGTAAGTGTCAGAAACAGTCGGAAATGAAGACCTTCTAAGCGTGTGTGGCGGTAACGTCGGAAAAGAAGAAGTTCAGACTTATCAAAGATTTGTTTTGGACACTCTCCAGACACACTACAGAGATGAAGTGTAGGTGGCCGATGCTTTCCTATGCCTGCAGATCCTACCTGAAGAAGGATGACGTGCGGGCTCTTGATGTGATGTGGTGGCTAAAAAGGCAAATGCAATTTTGGACTGTATCAACAGAAGTATAGTGCCCAGATCTGCTCTGGTAAGACCTCACCTGGTGTACTGTGTTCAGTTTTGGGCACCACAGTTGAAGAAGGATATAAACAAGCTGGAATAGGTCCAGAGGAGGGTGATGAAGATGGTGAGGGGTCTGGAGACCAAGTCCTAGGAAGAAAGGTTGAAGGAGCTGGGGTTGTTTAGCCTGGAGAGGAGGCAGCTGAGAGGTGATATGATCACCATCTTCAAGGACTCAAAGGGCTGTCATCTAGAGGATGGTGTGGAATTGTTTTCTGTGGCCCCAGAAGGTAGGACCAGAACCAATGTGCTAAAATTAAATCAAAAGAGTTTCCGGCTCAACATTAGGAAGCACTTCCTGACTGTTAGAATGATTCCTCAGTGGAACAGGCTTCCTCGGGAGGTGGTGGGCTCTCCTTCCTTGGAGGTTTTTCAACTTAGGCTAGATGGCCATCTGACAGCAATGAGGATCCTGTGAATTTAGGGGGAGGTATTTGTGAGTTTCCTGCATTGTGCAGGGAGTTGGACTAGATGATCCTGGAGGTCTCTTCCAACACTATGATTCTATGATGTGGAAACATCAAAAGTGACTGGTGAGCAGGTAGGGTTGCCAAGTCTGCCTTAAGAAATATATGGGGACTTCGGGGATGGAGCCAGGAGACTTTGGGGGTGGAGCCAGGAGCAGGGGTGTGACAAGCACCATTGAACTCCGAAGGGAGTTCTGGCCATTGCATTTCAAGGGACTGCACACCTTTTAAATGCCTTACCTCCATTTGGAATAATGAAGGATAGGGGCACCTTCTTTTGGGGCTCATAGAATTGGATCCTTTGGTCCAATCTTTTTGAAAATTGGGGGGTACTTTGAGGAGAAGCACTGGATGCTATGCTGAAACTTTGGTGCCTCTACCTCAAAAAGCAGTCCCCGAAGAGCCCCAGATACTTACAAATCAATTTCCCATTATATCCTATGCAGTGGTCCCCAACCTTTTTGGCACCAGTGGCCGGTTTTGTGGAAGACAATTTTTCCACAGACCAGGGGGAAGGGATGGTTACAGGATGATACAATTGTGTATTTTATTTCTATTATTACACTGCAATATATAATGAAATAATTATACAACTCACGGCCCGGTTGTTAACAGGCTACGGCCTGGTACCGGTCCATGACCCAGGGGTTAGGGACCTCTGCCCTATGGGAATTGGTCTCCAAAGGGAATAATGGAGTGCCCAGCAGATATTTCCCTCCCCTCCCCCATTTCCCTCTGATGACCCTGAAGTGGGGGGGAGGGTCTCCAAACCGGGGGATCCCCTGCCCCCACCTGGGGATTTGTAAACCAAAAGGGAAGAACACCAGAAGGTTACAGACCAAGAGACAACATGTTCTTTAAAATTTTTTCTCAAAGGGCGCTTAAAGAAAATTTACAAACTTATTTATCATTACTATAAAATAAATTTACTTTAGAAACTAATCCACACTCTCAACGGAGCACTTAGAATTATTGACAAGCAAATAAGATTTTGTGCTTTTTGGTGGGCTTCTAGTGTCCTGGCCCCACTGATGGACCTCCTGATGGCACCTGGTTTCTTTGGCCACTGTGTGACACAGAGTGTTGGACTGGATGGGCCATTGGCCTGATCCAACATGGCTTCTCTTCTGTTCTTTTGGTGGGGAGACTAAGTGGCCAATAAGGGGAGCAAAATGTGGCTGGTGTGGTTATATCTGGTGCCTAAGGGGTGGTGGACATGTGACAGCACAGTAGACATTCTGGCTCCTTAGCCTGAGATTTTTTTTTTACGGGAGACCTAGAGAAGAAGTCTAACCCCCCTACACTTGTTGTGAGCCATTAAAATTGGAAATATTAATTACATAGCCTTCAGTGCTGCTGCTTCAGATTGTCTGAAGCAGAAAACTTCGAAAATGTCCTAAGGCTTAGACTGCAATCCTATGCATATGTTATTTTTCTAAAAGATTTATAACCAGGACTTTCCAGAATTTGCCCATGGTAGATGCCTCCTGTGTAGGAGGAAGGATCTATATAGATTTATGCCTAAATAAAAGGACATACAGTTGAAACTATAGGGTACTTTCAAGCAGGGCGTTGGTTTTTTTTTGGTAGAAAAAGTGCAGCAGAAACTCACTTGCATAGTAGGCCACACCCCCTGACCCCACAATTGTTTTGCAAAGGCCTTTTTTTGTAGAAAAAGCACAGCAGGAACTCCTTTGCATGTTAGGCCACACACCCCGGATGCCAAGCCAGCTGCAATGGCGTTCCTGTGCATTCCTGCTCAAAAAAAGTCCCGCTTCCAAGGAGAAAGTATAGGACTGGGTTGTTTTTCATGATTATTCCATCCGCTGAAAAGTTCCGGGAATTACAGCTCAGGTGCTCTGGAGAAAGCACTGTGGAAAGCAACAAACTACAGTTGAGAGTCGGCATGGTGTAGCAGTTAAGAGCAGTGGACTCTAATATGGAGACCTGGGTTTGATTCTCCACTCCTCCACATGAAGTCTGCTGCATGACCTCAGGCCAGTCACAGTTCTCTCAGAACTCTCTCAGTCCCATCTACCTCACAAAGGTACCTATGATGAGGAGAGGAAGGGAAGGTTATTGAAGACCATTTTGAGACTCCTTAGAGTAGAGGAAAGTGTGATATAAAATTCTTCTTTCTTCACAGGGTTTTAAAAGTGGTGGTTTGTAGGAAGAAGCTATGCCAGTCTGTATTAAATACGTCTGCCCAGATACTTAGCTGTGTTTGATTTCTGGCTACTGAATTTGTGAAGGGAATGTGTGAAATGACTCCTTTAAGGGACATTGAATTAGAACCAACATTGGGAGGTCTTAAAATTCTTCAAGACTTTCTTTGTAGCAGGAATTCCTCTGCATATTAGGCCACACACCCCTTCCAAGAGCGTACAGTAGGTCCTGTAAGAAGAGCCCTGTAAACTCTTGGAGGATTGGCTACATCAGGGCTGTGTGGCCTAAAGTAGGTCCTGTAAGAAGAGCCCTGTAAACTCTTGGAGGATTGGCTACATCAGGGCTGTGTGGCCTACAGTAGGTCCTGTAAGAAAAGCCCTGTAAACTCTTGGAGGATTGGCTACATCAGGGCTGTGTGGCCTACAGTAGGTCCTGTAAGAAAAGCTCTGTAAACACTTGGAGGATTGGCTACATCAGGGCTGTGTGGCCTACAGTAGGTCCTGTAAGAAAGGCCCTGTAAACTCTTGGAAGATTGGCTACATCAGGGCTGGGTGGCCTAATATGCAAAAGAGTTCCTACTACAAAAAAGGCTCTGAAATTCTTTCTGTATTCTATCTTCAATGGCCCTTCTACACATGGCAGCTATCCCTTGCAGTGTTCCACTGAACCATGCCCCAGTTTTCCAGCCAAGAGCCATAATTACGCCCAGACTTAATAAGCGATAACTGATGTTAATTACATTCCATATAACCACAATGTTTAGAAACAAGGTATTCCAATTGCACGAATACATTCATAACGTACAAGTGAAACTTGGCGTAAGTAACAGCCACCAGCCGCCCACCACCTCCCCCGACCCGAAACAGGCATGAATACTGAATCGGAGCTTCATCGCCAGGATTGTGGAGTAACCATTTAGGAACAATTATGCTTGGAAAAGCAACAAATTGACTCCAAGTACCTCTACACCCCAGTTTGCTTATTTAACTAGATGCGGCTACGTTCATGCCAAATCTGGTTTCCATGAAAGGCAATTTATTTGTTCATTATGCGACATTTGAAACCATTTAAGCAATTGCGAGATGGGTTTTGTGTCTCCAAAGCAACATTTTGTTGGTTGGAAAGCCCGGCTCGGCCCTCTTTGGAAGCCACTTCACGTGTCACGATGCAGTATTTTTTTTTTAAAGGAAAAATGGAAACTATTTTACTATTTTACTGCTATAATTTCCCAGCGTTGATATTTCCCCCCTCCCGCTGTCGTATTTGAGCAGCAAGTACGAAATGCTTCACACTTATTTAGAACCCCCCCAGATCCAAAGGAGTAAAATTTAAACCAATTTCAAAAGAAAATCATCTGATAACATCGGCTCTGTTCCCTTGCCAAACAAAATTCCATTAACCAGCTGAGATGGGATTTAATAACAATCACGTAAACCAATTACGCTCAATTTATAACTCCATTAGGAGGCCTTGCTCATCACCCCCTCCTTGCATTATCGGTCTTTGCTTCCTTCTGACTCGAGGCAGATTAAATAACGAAACGCAACCTGGGGTGAGAAACAAGAAATGCTAATGCGAATGTCTCGCAGAAGATTTATTTCACGAACACTGTGTCATTTAGAAATCCTATTCCTGACACAAGCAATTAAAGCATTAGGCATAGAGTCGTTGGGACGAATGAGGCCAAGTACCTCAGCGAGGGCTCCCCGTCGCAAACCTGAGATGCTGAATCTTGTTTCTATTCACTGGGGCGACCGTAAGCTTGAACCACAACAAATTCATTCACCTTTATGGTAGCCTAAGAAGCGTTGTTATTTTATGTGTAATTCCCGCTCTTGCTTTAGAGAGGGCATATCAGTTTACGTGGACTGAGCGGCAAACTCTGACTTAAGCACTGAGCCCATTTTGCTTCAATGGAAACAGCATGATGGAGCCAGCATAATGTAGCGCAGGGGTGGCCAAACTGCGGCTCAGGAGCCACATGTGGCTCTTTCACACATATTGTGCAGCTCTCAAAGCCCCTGCTCCCTGGTTGGCCAACTTGGAACTTGGAGAAGGCATTTCTCTCTTTAAATCACTTCTCCAAGTCAGCTGGCAACGTGGAGAAGGCACTTAAAATTAGAATTGCTTTCTTTCCACATCTCCTTCCCTCTTCCCCATCTATTTCCCTCCCTCCCTTCCTGCAGCTCTCAAACACCTAATGTTCATGTCTTGCACCTCTAAATCATCTGATGTTCATGCCTTGCGGCTCTCAAACATCTGACATTTTGACATGTGGCTCTTATGTTAAGCCAGTTAGGCCACCCTTGGTGTAATGGTTAAGAGTCTAATCTGGAGAACTCGGTTTGATTCCTCACTGCTCCTTATAAAGCTTGCTAGATGACTTTGGGTCAGTCACAGTTCCGTGAAAACGCTCTCAGCCCACCTGCCTCCCCTATTGTGGGGAGAGGAAGGGAATGTGACTGTAAACTGCTTTGAGACTCCTTACAGTACAGAGAAGTAGAATATAAAAACCCAGGGTTCATTTTATAGAAAAGGGGATGCCGGAGCTCGTTAGCGCAACTCATTTGCACAACTCATTTGCATGTGCCACACACCCCTGACATCACTGGAAAATGTATTAAATTATATGAGCTCAGCATGTGCCTTAAAATGCTTCTTGAGTTATCACTGTCATAATAAAACCTTACTCCCATCGTACTTTTGAAATGATTTTTCTCCTATGTGGCTGTGGCCACAGTGGCATGATGACGGCAAAGTCTTAATCTCACTAAATAAGAACATGAAGATAGAAGATATTGGATTTATATCCCGCCCTCCACTCCGAAGAGTCTCAGAGCGGCTCACAATCTCCTTTCCCTTCCTCTCCCACAACAGACACCATGTGAGGTAGATGAAGATATTGGATTTATATCCCGCCCTCCACTCCAAAGAGTCTCAGAGCGGCTCACAATCTCCTTTATCTTCCTCCCCCACAAAAGACACCCTGTGAGGTGGGTGGGGCTGGAGAGGGCTCTCCCAGCATCTGCCCTTTCAAGGACAACCTCTGCCAGAGCTATGGCTGACCCAAGGCCATGCTAGCAGGTGCAAGTGGAGGAGTGGGGAATCAAACCCGGTTCTCCCAGATAAGAGTCCGCACATTTAACCACTACCCCAAACTGGATCTCCAGTTAAATATTTAAATACTAGTCGAATACTGAATAATAAAAAGAGTCAAAACCATAATCAATATCTTCTTCACCTTTGATATAGTGATGGGCACTTTTCAAGCAGTCAAAAGCAGCTCTCCACCCCTTACTTGGCACAGCTGCAGTTGCTTTCTTGTCTTCCTTTCAGCTTCTCTCCTCTTTCCTTTTCCAGTGACAGAGGCGGGGTCACAAGAACACCAAACCTTTGCTTTGGATAGGGGAAAAAAATGGCATTCTTTCCCACCTGCCTCTCTTATTCCTCCTCCTTGTATGCACAGACACACATAAGAACCTAAGAGAAGCCATGTTGGATCAAGCCAATGGCCCATATTGTCCAATACTCTGTGTCACACAGTGGCCAAAACTCTGGTGCCATCAGGAGCTCCATGAGTTTTGCCGTCCCCAAGCACCACGACTCTTGCTCTGGAAGGGAAAGAAGTATGTTATTGACCGTCTTCCCCTCTATCAAAGCTGCTATTTCCCCCTTCTAGGGAAAATTTGGATATAAACTGTACATTTCTTCTCTGCAGGGCAAGTTACACTTTGGGGTGGTGGTGGTGGTGGTTTACTTTGGGGAAACAGCAGAGGAAAGCAATCCACACCTTAGCTCTGCAGATGTGCTCTGAAATGCTGATATATATCTCCTTCTTTCCTCTCTCATCAGGGACTCAAAGTTGCTTTCCACATCTCTTCCCCCACCAATTAACCCTCACAGCAACCTTGTGAAGTTAGTTTAGGCTGAGAGATTATGATGGGCCCAAGGTCACCTGGCAATGGCAAGCTCCAAGCCTGGCAGAACCAGGTCCTAGCTTGTCGAAGCAAAGTGTGGAATCACATTGGGAATTTGGCATGGCAGTATCTTGGCTTTGAAAAAGCCACTGCTTCTTGATGCATGGCACAGCAATCACACAGCCCCATGGGTTGTACACCTGCAAGAGGAGCAGCCCCGTGGGTTGTACACCTGCAAGAGGAGAAAGCCAGGAAACATGCCCTGCATGCATTTTAGAGATTTGCTACCAGTAGCTATTGAGAACCCAGACAAAATGCGAGCCACTGGAGAAGGAAATGGCAACCCACTCCAGTAACCTTGCCAAGAAAACCTCATGGACAGTTACAAAAGACTAAAAGATATGGTGCTGGAAGATGAGCCCCTCAGGTTAGAAGGTGCCCAATATGCTACTGGGGAAGAGAGGAGGGCAAGTCCGAGTGATGGTATTCCCAGTAGTAATGTATGGCTGTGAGAGCTGGACCATAAGGAAGGCCGAGCGCAGAAGAATAGATGCTTTTGAGCTGTGGTGCTGGAGAAGAATCTTGAGAGTCCCTTGGACTGCAAGAAGATCAAATCAGTCAGTCCTAAGGGAAATCAACCCAGACTGTTCCCTGGAAGGTCAGATGCTGAAGCTGAAGCTCAAATACTTCGGTCACCAAATGAGAAAGGAGCACTCACTGGAGAAGATCCTGATGCTGGGAAAGACAGAAGGCAAAAGAAGAAGGGGACAGCAAAAGATGAGATGGCTGGACAGCATTACTGATGTAACAAACAAGAATTTGAGCAGACTTCAGAGGATGGTGGAAGACAGGAGGGCCTGGCGTGACTTTGTCCATGGGGTCGCAAAGAGTCGGACTCAACTGTGCGACTGAACAACAAAAAGCTATTTAATCCAGTTCCAATCTGTCTTGAGGTACGGGTGGAACTCGGAGCGGGGGGACAGATGTGTGCGTGTGATCATGCACATTCAATCTGAAGAGGAGGTTTGGCTAGGTCGGGCCAAATCTCAAGTGATCTCACCCATAGATTCTGCTGTCTCCTGATGTAAAAAATGGATCTGACTGTCCTGGCACAAAGTGAAGACAAACTGCAGTGGTGTTTGTGTTCAATAAGTAGGTCACTTTAATGACCTGACCATGATCTTGGAGGATACATGCCTTTTTCCTCTGGCAATTGAGAAGATTCAGCTCACTGATTGTGCAGGAGCAAAAGCAGCCCCAAGTGGCAACATCTCTCTTACAAATGCAGCTTCTTTACTGAGGCACAAACTTCCTCTTACCCCTGGAACGCAAGCATCTACTGTGCAGGAGCAAAGTTGTTCAGCACAACGAACACAGAACCACAACAGCAAGGTGATCGGGCAAAGGGGTTCGGCTCATAAAGGGCTCAATCGAGGTAAGTTCAGATGACAAGTGTTGTGTATCCGGACCTAAGTGAAGACTATTTGTGTGTGTTCCTGCCTGGCTTATTGGAGCCATAAGGACTGAGCTTGAGGACTCGAGAACAATGAGAAGCAGGATCCCAATACCTGTTGCCCTACTCCAATCACGAGCCTCTGGCTGGTTTGAATGATCCAATGGCACGCTAGCGTGGGGACCTTTAAGTGTATATAAGGGACCCTGTGGGCCCAGTTCTCCAGTCTCTTAGTGCAGCCCTATACTATGCTGTATCTAATAAAGAGCTGATTATCACTACCACCTCACCTCTTCCATGCATTGAACCCCCAAATTATAGTGGTGACAAAGGTGGGATCCAGATGAGCGAAGCCCAGGGCCAACTGGCATCATCCAGCACACTGAGCTCCAGAGCCATCGTGCAACAGACACTGCCGCCCGGCCAATGGGCCAATGGGCCAGCAGGAACACACACAAATAGTCTTCACTTTGGTCCGCATGCACAACAAGCTTCTCACATCAGTGTTCTCAGCAGATTCTTAAGAGCTGAGCGTCAACTTGGGGGGAAAGAAATAAAAAACAGATACCGAGCGTTTGCGTCACCGAATTTCTCAGTGACTCAGTCTCTGGACTGGATCTGTTTGACGAGAACATCCAGTTCTTAATTGGAGACAGGGCTCATCAGGGCTCGACCACAGAGCAAGTTTTCAATGCCAGGATCCAATCCAGGAACAGAAGAAGCATAAATGCGGGTGTCTGAGCCATACCCCACACTATGTCCCAGAGGACGATAGGGACACACAAGGTGTAATGTACTGAAGTCGGAGACGTTCAGAGGGCAACATGCTTTATTAGCAAGTACATCACAAAGACAACATGGCGGGGCCGGGTCCCCTGTTATATACATTTCCCGGAACAACCTTCTTCCTAGTCAGGTCCAATCCTGGCCAGTTAAACTTCCCTCCGCTGATCGTCATAGGTGGGCTGCATTCGTCCCTTCCAGGCACCGCCCACAGGTGCACGGTGCTGTACTTTCCAGGATGAACGCCAGACACAACACTCCTCCCCCCCCCCCAGTTCAAGATACATAGTCTTTCAAATGAGTGGGCGGCCACCATTCTCTGAGTGACCGCTGAGGTTTGATCTGGGGAGCTGGGGCTGCTGCCTGGGGTTCTGTAACTGCTGGATCCTCACTTTGGGCTGCAGTCGGCAGAGCGTGGTCTCGAGCCTGCGGAGGTATCTCCCCCGCCCTGTACTGCTCCTCTGCCAGCGAACCCAGAGAACTTGGCAGGGTTGCTTCTTGTGGCAGCCCCGTGCTCTCCCCATTCCCCTCTCCCCCTGGCCCTGGCAGTTCCTCCGGCAGGGTGTGGCGGTGGAGTTGGTCTATGTGTCTGCAGAGGAGCTGCCCCCCTTTTGACGAGATCTCATATGAGTGGGACCCGGTGAGCCGCAGCACCCGAGCTGGTATCCATTCCAGCCCACTCACAAAGTTCTTGGCATAGACCAGATCCCCCAGAAAGAACACCCTAGTGGCCTCCCTGGTCTCAGGGGAGCTGCAGAGATCCGGGGCCCGATTGGGGTGTAATCTATCGAGCCAGGTGGTTAACTGCCTGCCCATGAGTAACTCGGCAGGGCTTACGCCCATAGCTGGTTGGGGTTGATCCTGTTCCCTAACAGGAAGACAAACAGTCGGTGATCCCAATCCTCTTGGACTATGCAACCCAGGGCCTCCTTGGTTGTGTGAACCATGCACTCCGCTTGGCCATTAGTGGCTGGGTGAAAGGGAGCGGACCGTATGTGGCGGATGAGGTATCTATTTAGGAATTCCTGGAATTCCCAGGAGGTAAACATGGTGTCGTTGTCTGTCACTATGGTGTCTGGGATTCTTTGGGTGCAAAAAAACCCTCCGTAAGGCTCTGACTGTGGCCACGGTGGAGGTGGATGCAACTGGGATGACCTCCAGCGACTTCGTGTAAGCATCCACCAAGATAAAGAATATTTGCCCCTGGTATGGTCCCACAAAGTCTAAGTGTAGCTGGGACCATGGCACCCAATTGGATTCCCAGCAGTGAACGGGGGTGCCGGGCAGATTTGACTGGGACTCTTGGCAGGGCGGGCACCTCCTAACCCACCCCTCTATCTCTTCATCCATTCCTGGCCACCATACATAGCTCTGTGCCAGAGCTTTCATACGCACTATCTCCGGGTGCGTCTCATACATGGCTTCGAGCACTTGTTTCCGGTGTGGGGGAGGGACCACCCTGCTGCCCCAAAGAACACTCCCTTACTGTAAGGAAAGTTCTTCCTGGGGGGAAACAAACGGTCTGAATTCAGCGTCTAATTTGCCTGTGGTAAAAGTTCAGGAGCCCCCCCAAAACTTTGTAGCTCCGCCCTCCACATGGGAGCTGGGGCCTGTGCTATCACCCTGGTCATGTCAGCCATTGGGTGAATTCCTGCAGCGTCCACTGCAAACCCCAGGAATTTCACCCTTGGCACCCCAAGCGAGCACTTCTCCCACTTCACCTTGAGACCCGCATTCTGGAAACAGCAGAGCACCTCTCAAAGGCGGCGGCAGAACTCGTCGGCGTCAGGTACCACTATCAAAACGTCATCAAAAAAGGATTGTACTCCGGGAATCACTTTAAGGAGAGAGTCCATTAAGCTTTGGAAAATTCCCAGAGCCACGCTGACCCCAAATTGTAGCCTCCCCACCTTGAAAGCACCCCGGTGCGTAACAATGGTCTGGGCCTCTGCCGTTTGCTCATCCACCGGAAGTTGTTGGTATGCTTGGGCCAAATCCAACTTCCCAAAAATCTTTGAACCAGCCAGGGAGGCGAGGACATGGCTGACCTCCAGGATGGGGTATGGGTGGTCCTGTAATGCTTTATTAATTGTGCATTTGTAGTCTGTACAGATGCGCACGTCCCCGTTCGGCTTGACAGGGGTGACTATGGGGGTTTCCCAAGTGGCGTGGGAGACGGGCTCTAGAACCCCCTGGGCCACGAGGCAGTCCAGTTCGGCTTCGATTTTTGGCTTAAGTGCAAACGGAACCTGCCGAGCCTTCAGCCTTAAGGGCCTAACCGTGAGGTCCAGCTGCAATGCGATAGGTAGCCCCTTGTACGTTTCCAGAGCCCCAGTGAATACTTCCGGGAACTCCCGGCACACTTGGTTGAAATTGTGGGCCTGTATGTGGTTCGCCCCTACAATTTTGATTCCCAGGGACTTAAACCAAGCCAATCCCAATAGGGTGGTGAGCCGGTGCTTTACCACAACTATGTCCAGGACCCCTTTAAAATTTTTGAACTCCACCCTAACTCTGGCCCACCCCATGATCTGCACTGGATTCTTTTGAAAGTCCCGCAATATGAACTCCACGGGCTGCAGGTCCGGCTGGTTGTGGGGGCAGAGTTTACTGAGGGTCCTGTTGTTGGCCCTCCAGAGGAACTGGTTGGCCACTGTGTGAGACAGAATGCTGGACTGGTTGGACTATTGGTCTGATCCAACAGGGCTCTTCTTACATTCTTAGACAATTTTATTTTTCTATACACCTTGGCACTAAGCTTTATGAGATTTCATTGATTTCTGGGAGGAGGATGCAAGATTGTCATGAAGACAATGTTATATAATAATAATGTGAAAACATCAGTTTTGCCTGAATGTTGTTTTCTGTTGTGGGAAAACCAGGTTCATATCTCCACTTATCTCTGAAGTTCACTGGGTAGCCTTGGGCCTCATCTACCACACAGGGTGGTTGAGAGGCCAAACAACTGCTTTGAACTACATGAGGGTGTCAGGGTAAAAATGTAACAAACAATGTGAGGCAGAACAACGGATTTCTGTTTCCAAAACACTTTCATGTTGCTAGAATCACCAGAGTTTTTGGATGGACATCAAGGTTTTAGCAGTCTTTTTCTTCTCATGACTAGGCCCGTCCAAATCCAAAATGAAAAACACAAATGGCAGAGTCTGTCTTTAGTTGCTCCACTACTAACTTGCAAAGTACACAAACTTGTCTCTTAATGGGAATGGACTACTGAGAGAAAGTTTTGTTTTATAGCCTTCAGCAGCCTTGAAAGTGCTGGACATTAACTGACCATCTCCTTCCCAGTGCCCCATTGTGATCCCTACGATAGAGGTCCATGTTAAGAGGACCACTTGGGTAAGGGCTGCCAGGATCCCACCGGGGGTGGGGGTTCCCCCAGTTTGTGGGCCTCCAACCTGCCAGCACGGGGCAGGCTGCCAGGGGATCCCCACCCCCAAAGAGCCTCATTGTCATTCAACGTGTCCCGTACGATGACATCACCCAGAAGTGACGTCATCTTGCCAGGCACATTGTGCTGGGGATGCTCTAGGATTTGCGGTGAAACTCTATGGTACCATAGAGTTTTTACCGCAAATCCTAGGGCATTGGACAGAATAGGGTTGCCAAGTCCATTTCAAGAAATATCTGGGGACTTTGGGGGTGGAGCCAGGAGACTTTGGGGGTGGAGCCAGGAGACATTGGAGGCGGAGCCAGGAGCAAGGGTGTGACAAGCATAATTGAACTCCAAGGGAGTTCTGGCCATCATATTTAAAGGGACAGCACACCTTTTAGAATGCCTTCCTTCCATAGAAAATAATGAAGGATAGGGGCACATTCTTTTGGGGCTCATAAAATTGGACCCCCTGGTCCAATCCTTTTGAAACTTGGGAGGTATTTTGGGGAGAGGCACTAGATGCTATACAGAAAATATGGCACCTCTACCTCAAAAAACAGCCCCCCCCAGAACCCCTGACACCCGCAGATCAATTCCCCATCATTCCCTATGGGAATCGTTCCTAGAGGTGCATAATGGCTGTGGGGGTGGAGCTTCCCCCGCCGGCCAGCTGGCTGGGGGAGGGGGGAAGCCTGTAAAACCAGGGGATCCCCCGCTGGGACCTGGGGATTGGGAAGCCTAGGACAGAAGCAGAGAGACTTGGCAACCCTACTGGGGCAACCAGTTCAGGGATTTTAGAGAGGCATTTGCTATAGCTGTTCTGGCCCAGATTGCCCATGGAGTTTTACCAATAACTTAGCCTGAGTACATTTCAGAATTGGCCTCTCCTGGCAACCAGCAGAGGATAGGGGGCATACCAGGAATGGGAGGGAAGTCCAGGCTAGTGACTGTAGTATATGGAACTTGTCTCTTTAAGAGACAAATGTAGACTCTAAGTGGAACTCCCTCTCTTCACATGAATGAGTGTGTCTTCTGGGATTCACTAGCTAGAACGGGGTTGTTGGTAGTTAGCAGGGGTCGTTTTGTAGAAAAATAGGAGGTGGAGCTCATCAGCTGCACCTACTATTCAATGGACAAGGTAGGTAGGTGGGGAGCAGGAGGGGGAACCCTCAGAAATGTTCAGGAGCTGCACTCCTGTGAGCTCCTGCTGAATTCAAGGCCTGGTAGTTAGGACTCCAGCCATTGTTAGGTCTATGTTGTTCCCTGCCATGCTCTTCTGCACATTAAAGAAGGCTTTTGAAGATATCTCTTTGTCTTTTTTACCTTAGGGCAAACCATTTACACTTAGTGCAGGAGCCAGACACTACAGTGAGGGTGTTACTTAGTTCCAGCATGTACTGGAAGTGATGTCATTACACCACAATGCCATTATGAAGCTCTATGGTAAAAATGGCTTCTACCATAGAGTTTTTGCCCAAATTCCACTGCATTGGGGTGATGTCACCAACTGATGACATCACTTAGGGCTTGCACCAGAAGCGACATCATCATGTAACCACTTCACTGGCAACACAGTCTGGGCCTCCCACCTTCTCTTGGTAAGTCCCCCCTGCCAGCCAGCTGATGAGCACTGGGAATGGGCCTGGTATTGGGAATCCCCTGCCTTCACTTGGGGACTGGCAACCCTAGTTCAAGGCCAGCTAAACAATGACTCCTTCAAAGAGTAAAATGGCTGGCCCCCAGTCTGATTGCAGAAGTAGCACAATGGGACTAACTGTGGTCAATCTAGGGGCTCCTAAATACTCTTTAGTCTCCCAAAGTATGCAAAAAAAAAAAAGTAAGTTCACCAAGGAAAAAGGTCCCCTGAAGTGTCCTGATCAAGAATATATGTGGTCCCAGAGGCACAAAATTGATTATTTACTTAATTTATATTCTGTCTTCTTAATGAGAGAAAGTTTGGTGTAGTGGTTAAGTGCGTGGACTCTTATCTGGGAAAACCGGGTTTGATTCCCCACTCTTCCACTTGCAGCTGCTGAAATGGCCTTGGGTCAGCCATAGCTCTCTCACAACGCTGTCCTTGGAAGGGCAGCTTCTGTGAGAGCTCTCTTAGCCCTGTCCACCTCACAGGGTGTCTGTTTTGGGGAAGGAAGATAAAGAAGATTGTGAGCCGATCTGAGACTCTGAAATTCAGAGTGGAGGGCGAGATACAAATCCAATATCATCATCATTATCATCATCATCATCATCATCATCATCATCATCATCATCATCATCATCATCATCATCATCATCATCATCATCTTCTTCTTCTTCTTCTTCTTCTTCTTCTTCTTCTTCTTCTTCTTCTTCTTCTTCTTCCTCTTCTTCTTCTTCTTCTTCTTCTTCTTCTTCTTGGTTTTAAACAATTTATTGGTAGCATATGGTTACAAAGCTTTTCTATTTCTTAATTTTTTTTTCTTTTTTCACATTAACCCATATGACATTTCCATCCCCCCTCCCTCCAATGTTGACTTCCCCGAGGTTATAAGTTCAAATCCATACTAAAGGCACTTCTGACTGCACAAAGTTCCATATATATATTCTTACAACTAAAAAATTGTCCAATATTTCTTTACTTTCCAAGTTTTCTCCATATATCCTTTAAATTTTCTCCACTCCCTTTTGAATATCTCTAGATCATATTCTCTTAGTGTTCTGGTTAATTTGTCCATTTCACACCACGATAAAACTTTCATGGTCCATTCCCATTTCTCTGGTATTTTTTCTTGCTTCCAAAGCTGCGCGTACAAAGTCCTAGCAGCTGATAACAGGTACCAAATTAAAGTCCTGTCTTCTTTTGGGTATTTTTCTAATTGTAATCCAAGTAAAAACGTCTCTGCAATTTTCTTAAAATCATAGCCCAAAATTTTGGTGATTTCTTGTTGTATCATCTTCCAGAATTCTTTCGCTTTTTCACATGTCCACCACATATGGAAGAAAGAACCTTCATGTTTTTTACATTTCCAACATCTATCCGACATTTTCTTACTTATCTTAGCCAATTTTTTCGGAGTCATATACCACCTATACATCATTTTAAAACAGTTCTCCTTAATGCTTTGACAAGTTGATATCTTCATTGAGTTCTTCCAGAGGTGCTCCCATGTTTCCATTTGTATTTCTCTATTCACATTAATTGCCCATTTGACCATTTGAGACTTTACTACTTCTTCTTCTGTAGACCATTTCAATAATAACTTATATATTTTTGATATCAATTTTTCATTGTCACCTAACAGGACCCTTTCCAGTTCTGTTTGTTCTCGTCTAATTCCCTCTGATTTTATGTCATTTTCCATCAAACTTTTAATTTGTTGCATTTGAAACCAGTCGTAATTGTTATTTAACTCTTCTGAGGTTTTTAATTCAATTTTGTCTCCTTGAATCTTAAGCAGTTGGTTGTATGACATTTCTCTTTTTTCTTCAGAATCAGCTGTTATTTTTATTACTTCTGCTGGCACTATCCTCTTCTTCTTCTTCTTCTTCTTCTTCTTCTTCTTCTTCTTCTTCTTCTTCTTCTTCTTCTTCTTCTTCTTCTTCTTCTTCTTCTTCTTCTTCTTCTTCTTGTCAAGGAAAATTACCAGATTTTTAAGAAGTGCAGTTGAACAGCGTAAGACATACAATAATCAGTGCCATAAGACGGGGTTACAATATTAGAAAACAATGCAATAAAAATAGTACAAGATGAGACTTGCCATAAACAGTGCACGGACTGGATTCAAAAAATTAGGAAAAGAGTAAACAGTGTGAGAAACTATAATTCTATTCCCCTTTTAAAAAGTGTCGTCCTGAAGAATTCAGTTTTACACATTGTTGAACCTTGGGTGAAGGGGAAATTAGCTTAGGCAAGCTCTTAAACACTTACAGAATCCTGGAGGGCAGAGATTTCAGATGTGAGTGGATTTCCACATTGTTCTTTTCCTCCCACAATTTGTGCGGGCCTCAGCATCTGAATTCCTACTTATTATATAGAATAGCAGTTGTCATTTTGTATGCTTGAACATTTACCTACACAACAAAGGCTGCAAGATAAGAAGAAAAAAAATACATTGAGGCTGGCAAGATTTTGGAATGCATCTCTCTTGCACACAAAAAGGTAATAAGTGGGTTTTTTTTTCACCAGATAGCCCTTTTACTTTCACTTCTAAATAGGGCTGCCAGGTCCTCTGCAGGAAATATCTGGGGACTTGGGAGTGGAGCCAGGAGCAAGGGTGTGACAAGCACAATTGAACTCCAAAGGGAGTTGTCGTTGTTATTATTTAACAACGAATTGCCCTATCCAGGCCAGTGCTCTGGGCCATGTAAAACATAAGAATAAAATACATATTAAATCAATAAAGCCAATTACATTTTAAAAGATTGAAGATATTGGATTTATATCCTGTCCTATACTCTGAATCTCAGAGCAGTCACAGTCTCCTTTACCTCCCCCCCCCCACACAAGGGACACCCTGTGAGGTAGGTGGGGCTGAGAGAGCTTTTACAGCAGTTGCCCTTTCAAGGACAACTCCTACAAGAACTATGGCTGACCAAGGCCATTCCAGCAAATGCAAGTGGAGGAGTGGGATATCAAACCAAGTTCTCCCAGATAAGAGTCCGCGCACTTCACCACTACACCAAACTGGGGATAAACCCCAATGACATCCCCGGCAACTGGATCGGGGCGGCGCTGCGGTACTGATGTTATTCGACCTGTCGGTGGCATTTGATACAGTCGACCATCAATTGCTAAAGCGCCGCCTCGCCGACATTGGGGTTGGGGGGTTGGCCTTGCAATGGCTTTCCTCCTTCCTCTCAGGTCGGGGACAAAGGGTGGCTATTGGGGGGGAGCGATCCCAGAGACACACACTAGATTGTGGTGTGCCTCAGGGAGCAGTTCTCTCCCCAATGCTGTTCAACATTTATATGCGCCCCCTTGCCCAGATTGTTCGGAGGTTTGGGCTGGGTTGCCATCAATATGCAGATGACACCCAGCTCTATCTACTAATGGACGGCCAGCCTGGCTCCGCCCCAGGGAATCTGGATCGGGCTTTACAGGCTGTTGCGACGTGGCTCAGATTTAGTGGGCTGAAGCTGAATCCAGCGAAGACAGAGGTCCTTTGTGTGGGTCGCGGCGCGCTAGGAGGGGAAATAGCGCACCAGGTAAAGAGTTTGGGTGTTTTACTGGAGCCTTCATTATCAATGGAGGCCCAGATAGCAGCCACTGCCAAGTCAGCATTCTTCCACCTGAAGCGGGCAAGGCAGTTGGCCCCTTTCCTGGAGCGTCGCGACCTCGCAACAGTGATCCATGCAACGGTCACCTCAAGATTAGACTACTGTAATGCCCTCTACTTGGGGCTACCTTTGTGCCGGACCCGGAAGTTGCAGCTAGTGCAGAACGTGTCGGCCAGGCTACTGTTGGGGCTCCCGAAATGGGAGCACATACGGCCGGGGCTGCGCGGACTGCACTGGCTGCCAGTTACATACCGAGTCCAGTACAAAGCGTTGGTCATCACCTTTAAAGCCTTATATGGCCGAGGACCAGCCTACCTGAGGGACCGTCTCTCCCCATATGAACCCCAGAGGGCACTGAGGTCAGTCGGAAAAAAAAAATAAAATGACTATCCCTGGGCCGAGAGAGGTCAGGCTCCAGAACACCAGAGCACGGGCCTTTTCAGCTGCGGCCCCTGCCCTGTGGAATCAGCTTCCGAAGGAAGTGCGGGCCCTGCAGAACCTTGACCAGTTCCGCAGGGCCTGCAAGACCGTCCTTTTTAAACGAGCATACATCGACATCGACTGCTGAATTGTTGTGAATAAAGGATCCGCCAGCATGGTCCTGCTTAGGGACCTACATTACTATGGAACTATTTAAACTGGCAGAACCAGCATCAGAATATCACTATCGCTGCCAGATTAATTTAAATCAACTTAAATTATGTATTTTAAATATACTCACTGGTTTTTATAATGTTTAATCTTTTATTGTTAAATTTAAAGTTTTTATTCATCACTGTAAATGTATAAAATGTTGTCAGCCACCCTGAGCCGCCTAGGCGGGGAGGGCGGGATACAAATAAAATCTATTATTATTAAAGTGCTATTATTCATTTCTCTGTCATTACACTGGGGGTGGGAGAAGAAGGTGCCAGCATGGCAACCATCACTGTCCTTGGCGGAACATCTCCGCCTTACAGGCCCTGCAGAACTGTGAAAAATCCCTCAGGGCCCTGATGTCTTCTGGCAGAGCGTTCCATCAAGTCGGGGCCAGGACTGAAAAAGTCCTGGCCTCGTTGAGTGCAGTCGGACCACTTTAGGGCCAGGGATCACCAGCAGATTTCAACCAGTGGAGCATAGTGCCCTTCCAGGGACATAGTGGAGGAGACGGTCCTGTAGATACATCGGTCCCAGACTGCTCAAGGCCTTAGAGGTCATAACCAAAACCTTGAATCTGACCCGGGACTCAACTGGCAGCCGGTGTAGCTGGCACAGCACAGGTAGACTATGTGCCATCTGTGGAGTTCTCATCAGGACTCACGCCGCTGCCTTCTGGACTGCGCTCCTTTTAAATGCCTTCCCTTCATTGGCAATAATGGAGGATGGGGGGCACCTTCTTTTGGGGCTCATAGAATTGGACCCCCTGGTCCAATCTTTTTGAAACTTGGGGGCCTCTTTGAGGAGAGGCACCGGATGTTATGTTGAAGATCTGGCAGGTCTCCAAGCCCCAAACACCCACAAATCAATTCTCATTCTATCTTATTGGGACTGGTCTCCATTGGGTATAATGGAGTGCCCAATGGACACCCTCCCTCACTTTCTGATAACCCTGAACCAGGAGGAGAGCCTCCAAATCAGGGGATCCCCTGCCCTCAACTAGGAATTGGCAACCCTACTTCTAAAGTAATGACATACCCTGCTAGACCAACAAATATATTGTCACATAAACTTTTGTAAGCCAGCACTCACTATATGACGTTCAGCAGCCTTCATTCATCCGAAACAGAACAGAAGATGGCATGAAAGTTATTGTACCTTAAAGTGTCTTGTTGCGTTGCAACTTATTGGTCCTTTTGAAAGGTTTACATGTACAGATTAAAAATTTAAGTCGCCAAGAAGGTTTGACAAAAATGCCTGATAACAGAATAAATATTAATGGGTTACAGATGTTAAATTAACAGAGCTTTGAGGCATTACAAATAATGAATGATCAAATTCCCGTTAAAAGCAAATGCGTTTCTGCTACGAGGCCTTCCTTAGTGGTACAAATTATTAAAATACACACCATAAAGTACTACCGAGGAAGGCCTCGTGGCTGTAACCCATTGGTATTCATTTGTTCGTTCATTTATTACGGTATTCAACCAGTGTAAAAACCCAAAGTAAAAGATGCCAAAGCCATTGCCCACAGTCATTAAAATTACAGATAAAACTATAATACTTGTATATAAGGAACTATAAATAATATCCCAATGATATATAGAAATACACTGTGTGAGAAGGTTCCTGGCCAAAAAGATAAGATGAAATAAAATAAATAAAGGAGTATTACCTTTCAGGATTTAAAATTTATAAAACTATATATATTAAACTGACTTGTGTCACACTTTACATTTCCTTACTTTCTTACTTGCCTTACTTTCGTGGATGTTCTGTCAAGTTTTGCAGGTTGCTGCACAGTTTTTCACATTTATTTATGTATTTATTTACGGGGCTTATATTCCGCCCTTTCCCGTAAACAGGCTCAGGATGGATCACCACATACAGTAACAACAACAAAAACCTACAGTTCAGAGTTAAAACAATACATTAAAATTAAACAAGTAGAAATAATAAAAGCAATAAATAAAGTGCACCACAGGCGGGAAGGGTGCATCATACAAGGTAAGCAATTATAGGCCCTGATTAAATGATGGTAGTAATAGCAAAATAGCACTGTAGTAAGACACAATGTTCCCACAAGGGAGGCACATAAGAGCATTAGTATTTATTCTGTTATTCCGCATTTTTGTCAACCTTCTTGGCTACTTGGTTTTTCTGGCTTGAAATTTTCTGTTTCATTTTCTTTTCAGGTTAAAATTTAGACTCCACCTTTTGACTGATGTGTTTGTTTTAATGTGGCTACTGAGAGAACAGCAGCATTAATTTACAGGTCCCATCACCGGCTTTAAAGTGCCTTAGGTATGTTTTTAACAAACAGAAGATATTGAATTGGTACCCCACCCCCCACTCTGAATCTCTGAGTCTCATGGCGCAGAGTGGTAAAGCTGCAGTACTGCAACCGGAGCCTTCTGTTCACGACCTGAGTTCGACCCCAGCGGAAGCTGGTTCAGGTAGCCGGCTCCAGGTCAACTCAGCCTGTCCCACCTGTGCAGTGATTCCATCAAGTAGTTTTGTCATCAAAATTCATGACTCCAGGCTCGGAACATGAAACTCATTGATTTGTCATGCTCAGGACCCTGAGAAATGCAGTCCTCGGGGGCACCCAACAGGCGTTCTTTTTTGGCTTGGATACATCTGTAAGGCAGAAAAGACTCCAGCTTTTTAATTGTCAGTTTTGTGCTGAAGATGAGCATGACAAGGGCTTTTTTTGCAGCAGCAGGAACTCCTTTGCATATTAGACTACACACCCCTGATGTAGCCAATCCTCCAAGAGCTTACAGAGCTCTTCTCAACAGGGCCTACTATAAGCTCTTGAAGGACTGGATACATCAGGGGTGTGTAGTCTAATATGCAAAGGAGTTCCTGCTGCTGCAAAAAAAGCCCTTGTCATGCTCATCTTCAGCACAAAACTGACAATTAAAAAGCTGGAGTCTTTTCTGCCTTACGGATGTATCCAAGCCAACGCCTGTTGGGTGCCCCCGAGGACTGCATTTCTCAGGGTGCTCCCGGTGCCTTCGATGCAGCCAAAACATCATTTGAGGCACTGGGGATGGAGGGAATTGCAGGGGGAAAGAGAAAGAGAGAGACTTCCTCCTCCTCTTGTCTGCCTACAAACTTCCGAAAGCCAACACGAAGTAAGTGGAATGGTGGGATGGCTGATGGTGGGAAAATGGTTCTGGGGGTCATGGGAGCACCATGGCCATTCAGAGTTTTCCAGGACATGAAACTGAGGGATTCATGGGGGGGAAATATTTATGTGCTGATTTGTGGGCTTGTCACTGACTACTGGAGATTTGATTGTGCAGATTCTTTAAAACGCTATTTTGACAGCAGCTGCCACCACAGCACAAGGATCAGCGCTGCGTTTCTGAACTTAAGCTGTGGCAACCATTTTGCGGCTGGCTCCGCCTCCTGAAGCAGCCATTTTGTGGCAGCCATATTGTTGCTGGGCCCACCATGTCATGTTAGAATTCCAAATGGAATTCTAACATGACATGGTGAGCCCAGCAACAATATGGACCCCTGCTGCATACTAGAAAGCAGATCAAGATATTTATTAGTAGGCTACAGTGCAATCCTCTAAAAATTAGTCTGGTTTTTGCTCATTGAAAACAATGGGCTTAGACCGGAGTTAACTCATGAGTTGGATTGCACTTCGAGTATGAGAAGTAAGAAATCATGAGGATGATGCTGAATCATGATATTTCCTCTACTTTTTAAAATCCACCAATGCAATGTCAACTCGTTTTTTGGATAAAGTAATGATTTCTTACAGCCCTGTTAGCTCTTTTATCAGGTGCAAATGGAAAACACAACCACATTGTCCCGCTTAATCGAAACGTGTGAGAGAAAGTCTTACAAAGGCCAGGCAGAAATCACACTTAACAATAGGAAATCAATACCTGGTGGTATGGAGGAAAGATTTCCTTTGTTCTGGAGAGACCATTACATAGAAAGAGGAGCAAGACTTCTTCAAAGTTAGGTCTTCGCTTGAAGAACTCATCCCAATGACTTCCAATATTCAAATGAAACCTCGTTTAGAAAAAAAAAACTTAATTGTTGTGCATTTTTATTGGCTTTTTTGGTGAACTAGAAGCCAATATGGTGTAGTGGTTAAGAACAGTGGACTCAAGTCTGGAGAACCCGTCTGTATTGGAAATCCAAAGTTCAACAGATCACTGGCACATAAAAGTTTGAGAATTACTGTTGATGGACAAATTAGCGGATTCATTCTCTCGGACAGAATTAGGAGTGGAATTCTCTAATCCAGATAAGTGGTTACTACTAGTATGAGATTTTGGATGGCAGTCCAATTCTTTTAAATTAAGGTAAAGGTAAGGTGCAAGCACCAGTCGTTTTTGATTCTGGGGTGACATTGCTTTCACAACGTTTTCATGGCAGACTTTTTAAAGGGGTGGTTTGCCATTGCCTTCCCCGGTCATCTACACTTCCCCCCCCAGCAAGCTGGGGACTCATTTTACCGACCTCAGAAGGATGGAAGGTATAATGCTTAGGAGATACAGAATCTTTTTGATTTCCTTTGTTATTTTAATATGTATTTTCTCTGTATTTATCTGTGTGTTTATTCAAGTCTCTGTAACTATAACTTTTGCTAACTCATGCGTTCCTATCTTTCATGTTTGTCATTCAATAAAAGGAAATGTTTGGTTTTAAAAAAATACTCTGGAGAACCAACTTCTGTTCATGAAGTCTGCTGGGAAACCTTGGGTCAGTCTATCAGAACGTTCTGAGCCATGTCTACCTCACAAGGTGCCTGTTGTGGGGAGAGGAAGGGAAGGAGATTGTAAGATACTTTGAGACTCCTTAAGATAGAAAAGTGGGGTATATTCAACTATCAAATGTGGTTTCAGAGAATGCAACTATTCTGGTAACCAGCAGCATTGACTCTCATGAGTCCACACAAATAAGAAGAGCAGAGAAGAAAAAGGGTTTTATATCCTGTTTTTCTGTTCCGCTCACTGAGCTCCCTCAGTCACCATGGCTAGTAGTTGCTGATGGACCGATTCTCCAAGCATCTATCTAATTTCCTTTTAAAGCTGCTTATTCCTGTGGCCAGCACTACATCCCCTGGCAGATAATTCCACATTTTAATCACACTCAGTGTAAAGAAGTATTTCCTTTTGCCCATAATGTAAAAAAGGAGGGTGCCAGGAAAGCAGTGGCAGAAATGCTCCCTACTGGCAGAAATATTCCCATTGTTGAGGACAAGGGGTGGGTGTGTTCTTATTGGAAGATATTAACATAAGAGAAGCCATATTAGATCAGGCCAATGGCCCATCCAGTCCAACACTCTGTGTCACATAAGAACATAAGAGAAGCCATGATGGATCAGGCCAATGGCCCATCCAGTCCAACACTCTGTGTCACATAAGAACATAAGAGAAGCCATGTTGGATCAGGCCAATGGCCCATCCAGTCCAACACTCTGTGTCACATAAGAACATAAGAGAAGCCATGTTAGATCAGGCCAATGGCCCATCCAGTCCAATACTCTGTGTCACACAGTGGCCAATATATGTGTGTATGTATACACACACACATATATATTGTGGCTAATAGCCATTGATTGACCTCTGCTCCATATTTTTATCCAATCCCCTCTTAAAGCTGTCTGTGCTTGTAGCCACCGCCACCTCCTGTGGCAGTGAATTCCACATGTTAATCACCCTTTGGGTGAAGAAGTACTTCCTTTTATCCGTTTTAACCTGACTGCTCAGCAATTTCATTGAATGCCCATGAGTTCTTGTATTGTGAGAAAGGGAGAAAAGTATTTCTTTCTCTACTTTCTCCATCCCATGCATCATCTTATAGACCTGTTATGATCTGTTAAGATCTGTTATGACCGTATTTAGAAAACAGCAGGGATTTCCCCCAACTCTTTGGCAAAGTTGTCTATAATGGCTGGACTCTTCCCTTATCAATCCTGAGGCAGGTCATCCATCCCTTGAAGCAATGAAATTAAACAACCACCAATGCTTGGCATAAGCAGAAATTAAAACATCTCAAATCAGTCTTTTCCAATGACCTTCCCAGTGCAATCCTATGCAGAGCTACTTCAGCCGATGTTTCATTGGGCTTAGATCAGCACAGTTCTGCATGGATTGCACTGTGTAGCGTTTGAGCATGTGGACATAAGAGCATAAGAACGTAGGAGAGGCCATGTTGGATCAGGCCAATGGTCCATCCAGTCCAACACTCTGTGTCACACAGTGGCCAAAAA
>NC_083231.1:13726208-13741208 GCF_032191835.1 Heteronotia binoei
GAAATCTGCCTCCGTTCCTGAGGACTGGAAGGTAGCAAATATCACCCCCATCTTTAAAAAGGGTTCCAGAGGAGATTCGGGAAATTACAGGCCAGTCAGTCTGACTTCAATACCGGGAAAGTTTGTAGAAAGCATTATCAAGGACAGAATGAGTAGGCACATTGATGAACACAAGTTATTGAGGAAGACTTAGCATGGGTTCTGTAGGGGAAGATCTTGCCTCACTAACCTGTTACAGTTCTTTGAGGAGGTGAACAAACATGTGGACAAAGGAGACCCAGTAGATGTTGTTTACCTTGACTTCCAGAAAGCTTTTGATAAAGTTCCTCATCAAAGGCTGCTTAGAAAGCTCGAGAGTCATGGAGTAAAAGGACAGGTCCTCTTGTGGATCAAAAACTGGCTAATTAATAGGAAGCAGAGAGTGAGAATAAATGGGCAGTCTTCGCAGTGGAGGACGGTAAGCAGTGAGGTGCCGCAGGGCTCAGTACTGGGTCCCATGCTCTTTAACTTGTTCATAAATGATTTGGAGTTGAGAGTGAGCAGTGAAGTGGCCAAGTTTGCAGATGACACTAAATTGTTCAGGATGGTGAGAACTAGCGGGGATTGTGAGGCACTCCAAAGGGATCTGTTGAGGCTGGGTGAGTGGGCGTCAACGTGGCAGATGAGGTTCAATGTGGCCAAGTGCAAAGTAATGCACATTGGGGCCAAGAATCCCAGCTGCAAATACAAGTTGATGGGGTATGAACTGGCAGAGACTGACCAAGAGAGACATCTTGGGGTTGTGGGAGGTAACTCACTGAAAATGTCAAGACAGTGTGCGATTGCAATAAAAAAGGCCAACGCCTTGCTGGGAATTATTACGAAGGGAATTGATAACAAGTCAGCCAGTATCATAATGCCCCTGTATAAATCGATGGTGCGGTCTCATTTGGTATACTGTGTGCAATTCTGGTCACCGCACCTCAAAAAAGATATTATAGCATTGGAAAATGTACAGAAAAGGGCAACTAGAATGATTAAAGGTTTGGAACACTTTTCCTATGAAGAAAGGTTGAAACGCTTGGGGCTTTTTAGCTTGGAGAAATGTCGCCTGCGGGGTGACATGATAGAGGTTTACAAGATAATGCATGGGATGGAGTAAGTAGAGAAAGTACTTTTCTCCCTTTCTCACCATACAAGAACTCATGTGCATTCAATGAAATTGCTGAGCAGTCAGGTTAAAACGGATAAAAGGAAGTACTTCTTCACCCAAAGGGTGATTAACATGTCGAATTCACTGCCACAGGAGGTGGTGGCGGCTTCAAGCATAGACAGCTTCAAGAGGGGGTTAGATAAAAATATGGAGCAGATGTCCATCAGTGGCTATTAGCCACAGTGTGTATGTGTGTGTGTGTGTGTATATATATATATATATATATATATACACACACACACACATATATATAAAAAAATTTTGGCCGCTGCGCGACACAGTGTTGGACTGGATGGGCCATTGGCTTCTCTGATGTTCTTTTGTTCTTAAATCAAAGGTGGTGAAACTTGCTTAATATAAGAGCCTCATAGAATAAACATCAGATGTTTGAGAGCCGCAAGTCATGAACATCAGATGTCTGAGAGCCAAAAGACAAAGGAAGGATGGGAGGAAGGAAGGAAGGAAGGAAGGAAGGAAGGAAGGAAGGAAGGAAGGAAGGAAGGAAGGAAGGAAGGAAGGAAGGAAGGAAAATAAATAGATGGGGATGGGAAAAGTAGAAGGAAAGCAACTTTATCTTTTTAAAGCACTCTCCAAGTTGCCAGCTGGCTTGGCTGGGAGAAGAGATTTAAAGGGAGAAATGCCTCCTCCAAGCCATCTGACAGGGCAGTGGGGGCTTCAAGAGCCACACAATATGTGTGAAAGAGCCACATGTGGCTCCTGAGCTAGAGTTTGGCCACCCCTGAGCTAAATTATGCAAATTATTGTTTCCTCCTGAAAATTGACAGTAGTGTAGGAAAACACAGAATTATAGAATTGGAAGGGACCTCAAGGGTCATCTAGTCCAAACTCCTGCAGGAAATTCTCAAATATCTTCTTCTAAATTCACAGGATCAGCAGTGCTGTCAGGATGCCATGTAGCCTCTAAAAACCTTCAAGGAAGGAGAGTCCAACACCTTCTGAGGAAGCCTGTTCTACTGAGTTGGCGAACTAATTCCAATCACCATTGTTGACAAATAGTTGCTATCCACCTCCTGAGTTTCTGGCTTGGATCTGCTTGCTAATGGCCACCAGTAGCCCTCTAGGCAACAGCCCACCAGGAAATTTCTCTGCAAGTTAAATGGCCAGTGCTCCCACTATGCTACTGTGTCAAGTGTCACGTCCACTGATGAGCTAGCTAGCTAGCTAGATAATGAAGTTTTGCTATTTTTGAGCCATGTAATCATTTACAGGCCTAACATGCTATTCAACTGTCCGCAGCTTACTGCCAGCGATGGGATTAATTAACATTTGAAAAACTCGATGACACCTTGTCTGTGACATGCAGAAAATAACCAACGTTCTGTTCAGTGGTTTTCATTTCCTTTGACTCATCTGAATTCCTACGGGGACATTAAAGAAAATAGTTTTCATTGTGAACCGCACATGTCCTGAGAAGTTAACTTCAAATCAGCGCTAATGCAGTTTGAGGGCCTCGTTGTCCATATTTTCCTTTCATTCATCTCCCCTCCTATCGTTCCTTTAAAGAAAAAGGAGTAAAGATGTGAAGCAGAACATACTAGAATAATTATAGCAAATGTGATCTGGTTCCACTGTCATCACATTTCAATCCCCGATTAGCCATTTGTAGTAGGAATTCTGGTCTTTCTGATAAAGTCCTTCATGATAATGATCAAAGAGACCTGTAACAAAGAAATTTCTCTTACGATTGTCTTGAAGCAGTGCACATTCAAAAGAGTTCAAACAATTCATCATGTTTTTGTTATTGTTTCTGTTTCCCCCTTCCCCCTTTCCACACTTTTCAAATTTTCTTGCTTAAGAGTGTTACAGCTGCTGTTTTTATTTTATTTCTTCTCTGGAATAATATATTAGACAAGTAGATTGTATTGTAAAATAATGTATAGTAGAATGTAATGCAATTTGGAATGGTAGATTGGTAGAATGTATTTCTCTGATCTGGGGACCGGGGAGATAACTCTACGCAGCCAATCAAGCCACTTCAAAGAAGACGATGCTATAAGGTCGACTCCATGCTTGAGAGGGGACAGATGGGGCATAACAGCAGGGTCTCAGTTAATTACTCGCGGTATTCTACAATTAAGGATACATCTGCACATCAATCTCCAATTCTGACATATTTATATCCTTCACTGCGTTTCCCCTCGAATTAAACCCAGACAAATGATAACCATATAAACGAAGCTTGTTATTCCTGTTTAGTCCTTGAGTCTGTCCAACATCTCCATTATGCTGTATGGTAGTTTGCCACTCACCCAGGGTTGATTCTGATTTTATGAGCATTGAATCCACTTGCAAAAAACTCCTGTTCAAAAGTAGTAGAAGAAGAAGATATTGGATTTATATCCCGCCCTCCACTCCGAAGAGTCTCAGAGCGGCTCACAATCTCCTTTACCTTCCTCCCCCACAACAGACACCCTGTGAGGTAGATGAAGATATTGGATTTATATCCCGCCCTCCACTCCGAAGAGTCTCAGAGCGGCTCACAATCTCCTTTATCTCCCTCCCTCACAACAGACACCCTGTGAGGTGGGTGGGGCTGGAGAGGGCTCTCACAGCAGCTGCCCTTTCAAGGACAACCTCTGCCAGAGCTATGGCTGACCCAAGGCCATGCCAGCAGGTGCAAGTGGAGGAGTGGGGAATCAAACCCGGTTCTCCCAGATAAGAGTCCGCACACTTAACCACTACACCAAACTGGCTTTCCATTACAAGTACTCTTGTAATGTGAGAAGCAACGCCGGGGTGAACCCGCTTTTGGTGCCAATTCAAGAAAATGAGTGTAGATGACTTAAGATAATGCAAATCAAGATGAGTGACAGAGGCATGCAATGGAGATGAACATTTTAAATGTGCACTGAGAGAGGATCTTCTGTCAAGTGTAGAAACAGCCTATATATACAGACTAGTAACTTCCACTTTGTTGTATTTGAAGTATGCTTGTGCACAAAAGCTTATACCTTGAATGTAATGTTTCCAGATTCAAACTTTGTTCTACAGCTGCTAATCATTTCTGGGAAAATATGTTTCAATCAACTGCTTTTTAAAATGACACAGCCAGAGATCTCAGGCAGATCTCACATCCACAACACCATCTCAACATGCCAAAGGTCCTAGGCATGTGAGGCCAACATGGTCACCATCTTGATAGTCTCAAACTACAAGGAGATCTCTTCAAGATGCAAGAGGTCTGCCTCATATGTCTCTTGAATTAGCCTGGAATCTACCACATGTGTGTCTTGGGAAGGGGGGGGTGCAAAGATTCCTTCTGGAAAGCCTTTCCTCTTGTTAGGAACCAGGAGCTCTTGTGGAAATGTTAACAGAGGTGTACTTCCACTCTTTTGGATTTAGGTTATGAAGGATCTGAGAATATCCCGGTTCCGCCACATACTTTGGAGGGGTTGCTAGGCCTTCCATGATGTTTTCTTTGAATCATAGAATCATAAAGTTGGAAGGGACCTCCAGGGTCATCAAGACCAACCCCCTGCACAATGCAAGAAACTCACAAATACCTCCCCCTAAATTCACAGGATCTTCATTGCTGTCAGATGGCCATCTAGCCTCTGGTTAAAAACCTCCAAGAAAGGAGAGCCCACCACCTCCCGAGGAAGCCTGTTCCACTGAGGAACCACTCTAATGGTCAGGAAGTTCTTCCTAATGTTGAGCTGGAAACTCTTTTGATTTAATTTCAACCCATTGGTTCTGGTCTTACCTTCTGGGGCCACAGAAAACAATTCCACACCATCCTCTATATTTGACAGCCCTTCAAGGACTTGAAGATGGTGATCAGATCGCCTCTCAGCCGCTTCACTTTCCAGGCTAAACATGCCCAGCTCCTTCAACCTTTCTTCATAGGACTTGGTCTCCACTATCTTCGTCACCCTCCTCTGGACCTGCTCCCAAAGGAGAGCCAGTTTGGTGTAGTGGTTAAGTGTGCGGACTCTTATCTGGGAGAACCGGGTTTGATTCCTCACTCCTCCACTTGCACCTCCACTTGCACTTGCCTTGGGTCAGCCATAGCCCTGGCAGAGGTTGTCCTTGAAAGGGCAGCTGCTGTGAGAGCCCTCTCCAGCCCCACCCACCTCACAGGGTGTCTGTTGTGGGGGAGGAAGGTAAAGGAGATTGTGAGCCACTCTGAGACTCTTTGGAGTGGAGGGTGGGATATAAATCCAATATCTTCTTCTTCTTCTTCTTCTTCTTCTTCTTCTTCTTCTAGTCATGCAAATTGCTGACGTGTGCATGTGGCTGTAGGATTCTCTGAAAACCGGATTTTGAAGCCACGGAGAGAACCTGGGAAAGGGGTGGGGCAAGTCGCAGCTTCGAAGCAGCGTTTGCAAAATCGGGCAGAAGCACCGTGGGAAAAAGGAGTGTGAGACCGCAGCAAGGCTAATGGGGAATCGGCCAGAGAGTTCCTCCTGGTTGAAGATAGCCAGATCAGGATGGGAATCACCAGCCAGTTGTCAGCCAGGGGTGGAATTCTATCAGGAGCTCCTTTGCATATTAGGCCACACGCCCCTGATGTAGCCAATCCTCCAAGAGCTTACAAAAAAGAGCCCTGTGAACTCTTGGAGGATTGGCTACATCAGGGGTGTGTGGCCTAATATGCAAAGGAGCCCCTGCTAGAATTCCATCCCTGGGCTCAGCATAATGCTCTTTGGACCCCGGACCACCTAGACTTACCTCCCAGAAACATTGATCGTATTTTTGGGTTTTTTTTCATTGTATCTTTATCCCTCCATACTTTTTTTGTATGGACAAAAGAAAAAAAATATTATTTTACAGACAAAAAGGAAACACTCCTTTACATAAAGAGCGATTAAAATGCGGAATTTGCTGCCTGTGGATATAGCGACGGCTGCAGGAATCAACAGCTTTAAAAAAGGGATTAGATAGATTCATGGAAGGAAAGTCTATCGATGGCTGCTAGCTGTGGTGACTGAGGGGAATTGCCACATTCAGAAGCACTAAGCCTCTCATCCCAAAGCCAGGAGGAAACATCAGGAGAAGGCATCGGCCTCTATGACCTGGCGTTGGCCATCCGGAGGAACTGTTTGGCCACTCTGTGAGATAGGATGCTGGACTAGATGAATCACTGGTCTGACACAGCAGGGCTCTCGCTATATTCCTATGTATGCAAGGAGCATCTAAAGTAGCTATTTATTTTTATTTTATTCATGCTATTTAGCAGGGGGGTTTTTTTGTAGTAGAAATTCTTTTGCATATTAGGCCACACCTCCTGATGTAGCCAATCCTCCAAGAGCTTACAGGGCTTTTAGCACAGGGTCTACTGTAAGCTCCAGGAGGATTGGCTACAGCGGATGTGTGGCCTAATATGCAAAGGAGTTCTTGCTACAAAAAAAGCCCTGCTATTTAGAGTCTGCCTTTCACACAGGGACTGAAGGCAGATTACGCAAAGTGAACCAGTACTATCAACAAAATGGGACATTCCATAATCAAATGCATTGGGATTTTAGTAGTCTCCAACCACCAGAAAGAACTGAAACATAGCATCAATATTCAGATGACACTTTAAGTGGTTACAGAAATTGCACAAATTGCTTACAATAAGCTATCCACAGCAGTACAGACCACACTCCCTAACCATTTATTCAAGCAAGTTTGTCACACCATTCTGCACAGCGCAATCCTATTGTCCGCACAGAAAAGTCCTCTTGAATAGTTCGGGTTTTCAGAGTTGGTGGAAATCTAGGTGAGTTGAGAGCCAGTTTGGTTTAGTGGTTAAGTGCACAGACTCTTATCTGGGAGAACCGGGTTTGATTCCCAGATCCTCCACTTGCAGCTGCTGGAATGGCCTTGGGTTAACCATAGCTCTGGCAGAGGTTGTCCTTGAAAGGGCAGCTGCTGTAAGAGCCCTCTCAGCCCCACCTACCTCACAGGGTGTCTGTTGTGAGGGGAGAAGATAAAGGAGATTGTAAGCCACTCTGAGTCAGAGAGAAGGGTGGGGTATAAATCTGCAGTCTTTTTCTTCTTTCGTGACCTCCTCAGGCAAATAGACACAATGGAAAAAGCATACAAATGGGCACCTTAATGTTGGTAAAATAATCAAACACATCAACCAATCAGCGACTGATATTGTTTAATGCTGGAGAGAACCACAGGAACCCTGCCTCACTTCTGTATACCCTATTGTTCTATTTGATTTACAGCATCATTGTGTTTTAATGTTCTATGCCTTAATCTTTTACGACTTCTTTGTGCTTTTAGACGCCATTTTGGCTTGTTAGCCACCCTGAGCCTGCTTGTGGGGAGGGCGGGAGACAAATACGAGGAAATAAAATAAATAAAAATACAAATAATTGGGAAGAATGGCCGTTCTCATATTCCCAAAGTTCAATAAAATAAAGTAAAAATAAGCTTTGGCCTGCCTTCCAAAATCAAGAAAATAAAGTTTTGCATTCATCCCAGGGTCTTTTAAATGAACCATATTAGTGTAATAAATTTTATCAGAGCATTGTTATCTGCATTTTTAAGGTGGTTACTTCATGGAGAGTGGTTTGGCCAGCAATGCATTGGAAGGCTTTGTGCAAGTTTTTAAAAAAGATACTATCTAACTCCTTCACTTTATACAGCTTAGCAAGAAGAAGAAATTAATAATACTAAAGAAGTGGCAACATGAAATGCATCTATTATTATTATTAGTTAATTACATGCTGTATGATTAATCAACAATGAGCTCTGTGGAAAATTGTTTTTATTGTCTATCACTGAAAATTATAAGTAAAAGTATGGTGGCCCTTATATCACAGTTCTATTTTGTATTTTTCTAAAACCAAGAGTGAGTCTACATCTGAGCAGGGCTTAAGAAGAACCAGGGGTGGCATTCTAGCAGGAGCTCCTTTGCATATTAGGCCACACCCCCTGATGTAGCAAATCCTCCAAGAGCTTACAAGTCTCTTTTTTGTAAGCTCTTGAAGGATTGGCTACTTCAGGGGCGTGTGGCCTAATATGCAAAGGAGCTCCTGCTAGAATGCCACCCCTGAGAAGAACAGATTCACAACATGATGAAGGCATTGCAGTGGAAAGGGCCTGGCTCCTAGGACTTATAAATGTAACTCAGTTATTTGTTTACATTATTTATACCCCGCTTTACTGACCAGTGAGAACCCAAAGTGGTTTAAATTCAGGGCTTTTTTTTTTTAGAAGAAGCCCAACAGGATCTCATTTGTATATTAGGCCACACCTGCTGACATTACCATTGTTTCACACAGGGCTTTTTTGTAGAAAAAGCAGGAACTCATTTGCATATCAGGCCACACTTCCTGTCACCAAGCCAGCTGGAACTGTGTTCCTGTGCGTTCCTGCTAAAAAAAAAAAAAGCCCTGCTTAACATTGTTCTCATATCTTCCATTTTATCATCACAAGAACCCTGTTAGTTGGTAGGTTAGGTTGAGAATGTGTCACCCAGCAATCTTCCATAAAACAAGTGGGGATTTGAACCTGGGTGTCCCAAATCCTAGCCCAACTCTCTAATCACTACACCAAAGGCATTGAAAGGGAAAACTCATCAGACTGAACAGCATTCTCTAAAGTAGCAATTTCTTGACTGTTTGCTTAAGCTGAGGGCTTCCAACATAGTTCCATGGGTAGTATTGCATCCACCAAGTGTTTTTAGGCAAGTGGGCATGGTAAAATGGAATATTTGCCCAGCAAAGTTTCTAATTGACCATGGAGGTTTGATTGTCTGTGCAAATATTTAAGGATGTTGCTTTGGGGCAGTTGCCACCACATAGGGTTGCCAATCCTCAGGTGGAGGCAGGGAATCCCCTGGTTTGGAGACCCTCCCCCCACTTCAGGGTCGTCAGAAAACAGGGGGAGGGGAGGGAAATGTCTGCTGGGAACTCTATTATTCCCTATGGAGATTTATTCCCATAGAAAATCATGGAGAATTGATCCACGGGTATCTGGGGCTCTGGGGGGGGGGTGTTCTTTTGGGTAGAGGCACAAAATTTTCAGTACAGCATCTAGTGCCTCTCCTCAAAATACCCTCCAAGTTTCAAAAAGATTGGACCAGGGGGTCCAATTCTATGAACCCCAAAAGAAGGTGCCCCTATCCTTCATTATTTCCTATGGAAGGAAGGAATGGAAAAGGTGTGCCGTCCCTTTAAATGTGATGGCCAGAACTCCCTTTGGAGTTCAATTATGCTTGTCACAGGCTTGATCTTGGCTCCACCCCAATGTCTCCTGGCTCCACCCCCAAAGTCCCCAGATATTTCTTGAATTGGACTTGGCAACGCTACCACCACAGCATAGGGATCTTCACTATATGGCTGAAGATAAGCTGTGGCAGTCATTTTGTGGCTAGCTCTGCCTTCTGTAGCAGCTGTTTTGTAGCAGCCATTTTGTAGCTTTGCCCACCATGCTATTCCAGAATTCCAAAGGTCCCTGCTGTCAAGGAATTGAGACGCTTGTCCTGCCTAGTTCCTTGTTCTTTCAAAGCATTCGGTTCAGGCTTGGTTCTGAATCTAGGCCACAATCTGAGTTGAAAAGTTTTAAGCGGGAAAGTAACTGTTGCTGGAAAGATTCGGGAAAGCTGACCTCATGACAGCCAGGTGTAGGGAAGGAAGCTTCTATCTAGGGTTGCCAAGTCCTATTCAAGAAATATCTGGGGACTTTGGGGGTGGAGTCAGAGGACTTTGGGGGTGGAGCCAGGAGCAAGGGTGTGACAAGCATAATTGAACTCCAAGGGAGTTCTGGCCATCACATTTAAAGGGACAGCACACCTTTTAAAATGCCTTCCTTCCATAGAAAATAATGAAGGATAGGGGCACCCTCTTTTGGGGTTCATAGAATTGGACCCCCTGGTCCAATCCTTTTGAGACTTGGAAGGTATTTTGGGGAGAGGCACTAGATGCTATACTGAAAATTTGGCACCTCTACCTCAAAAAACAGCCCCCCCCCGGAGCCCCCGATACCCACAGATCAATTCCCCATCATTCCCTATGGGAATCTTTTGTGGAGGTGCATAATGGCTGTGGGGGTGGGGCTTCCCCCGCTGGCCAGCTGGCTGGGGGAGGGGGGAAGCCTGTAAAATCGGGGGATCCCCCGCTGGGACCTGGGGATTGGGAAGCCTACTTCTATCTCTAATTCCTTTCCAAGGACCGCCAGTTTGGTGTAGTGATTAAGTGTGCGGACTCTTCCAAGAACTGGCTCTTCCAAGAGTAGATGACTGGGGAAGGCAATGGCAAACCACCCTGTAAGAAGTTTGCCGAGGAAATGTCATGATGCAATGTCGCTCCATGGGTCAGTAACAACCCAGTGCTTGCACCTTTACCTTTTTTAAAAAAAATCGATCGAAATTAAAAGTACAATAAAGATAATAAAAATAAATTGCAATAGTAAATAGATAATGCATTGCAACAGTAAACTACAATAGTAAGTAGATAATAAATTGCATCTTGGGCTGTTCCTGGATCCACAGAGCTGGTTCACAGAGAGCCTAAGACTAAAAGCCAATGAGAGACCTTCAGCTCACACCTATGGCCTTGCCAAAGGCTTATATTACCTGCAATCGAGAGAGGAATTGGAAGCCCAGCCTAGAGCTTATTAGCTGGCACAGATGTTCTCAAGAATTCCTGTCCCTTTCCTCAAAGAGCCTCTGGCCAGACCCAGCCATCAACGACCTGCAAACCAGAAAGGAAACAGAAGCTTCGCTGAGATCTAATTAGCTGAAGTTAAGAAGTAACACACTTGGACGTGAAAATGGAAACTTCTGAAAAACCCATTCCAACCTGGATTTGAATGTCTTCCACAAACGACGGGATATAATCCCCAGTGCAGAGAACGGTGAGTTTCCATAGCTTTGACACAGGGGAAACATAATTTTCTGAGGCAGAAAGAACACAGCATCCCCGTGCACCTTTCCAGTGGTACAGAAGAACTCTTCCTGGCATGGGTGATTGAAACCAGTTCACTGACGTGGGTTGAACAGCACCTATTTCACTGTCAGCTTGATGATATGAAGGGAATGGAATGGTGAAAGAAAAGGGAGTCGAGTTTGAGGCCTACTGATAGTTTGAAGGAAAAAAAAAACCCTGGCAGGCCTTTGAAGCCGCTCAAAGGTTCAGCGTACCGAGGAAACAGATGACGGACCAAAGTGCAGGTGACAGAATCAAAATTGCATGATTAATGAGAGCATAGTTGCCGGTTTCTGTTCTTGTTCAAATATGTATCACTGCCACATGTGTGAAAATCTACCCGAATCAAAGAATCTTTGATGGATAAGCTACAGTAGGTAAAATACTAATAAAGCGGAGATTTACCTCATGAAACAAATTACACTTGAAATGCTTTGTAATGGAGACGCCGTTTCATGTCGTGTGTGTTTGATTTACTGCTTAGCTTTTATTTCCCCAGCATAATCTTCTGAGCCAGGTATTCGTTTCTACCAACAGGTTTTATATTCTGATTACATTTTTAAAAAACCTAAAAAAACCCCCTTTCTTCCTTTTTTAGCGGCCCAATCTTAATCATGTCGCCAGGAAGTCAGTCCACAATAGCCAGTGGTTTTCTCATGGGTTAACAACATTGGTCGGATTCTATGAACCACAATCCCTTTATGATCATACAGATGTGTCCTCCAGGTGGGAAGCCATGTTGGTCTGAAGCATTTAGAGCCCTCTGGCACCAACCAGGGGTGGAATCAGGGCCTGCGGGTCCATTGAGCTGCTGTAGGCGGCTGCCGGGAGCGCCAAGCTGAGGAAAGGGTGTCAGTTTGGGCCCTCCCTTCCATCTGTGCTTCTAAGCGGACTGAAATAGTCTGCTTAGAAGCAATAGCAAGGCTCCCACTGTCAGTTTGCGTGCTGCCGCTGCTTGCCGTCACTCTGCCTTTCACGTCACAGAGACAAGAGGCAGAGAAACGGTGGGCAGCAGCGGCACGCTCACTGACAGCGAGAACCTCTCTGCAGCTGCGCTTGCCGTTGCTGATGGTGATGAAGGGGTGGCGGTGGTGCCTTGCTTGGGGCACGGTCCCAGACTGGTGTTGTAGTGCTGCCACTGGCTGAAATTCTAGCAGAAGCTCCTTTGCATATTAGGCCACACCCCCCTGATGTAGCCAAATCTCCAAGAGCTTACAAAAAAGAGCCTTCTAAGCTCCAGGAGGATTGGCTACATCAGGGGTGTGTGGCCTAATATGCAAAGGAGCTCCTGCCAGAATTCCACCCCAGCCCCAAACTGTTTATTCACGGTGCGAGCTTTCATGTGCCCACACACTTTGTTAGGCAGATGGATCCTCGCCATCCATTTCCCTCCGGAACCTCTGAAGTCTTCCAAAAAAGTAGTGTTTGGGGTTGGGGAAATCAAGCGGACAACATTTATGGTCTATTTTACTTCATTAATTTTTGTAGACTATTGTTTTGTTTATCAGAGGTCCTAACCTGGGCTGGATATGGGTGGCCAATTTGAGTCGACATAGGCTGCTCCCCAAGGTGGATTAAAAAGTCAAGGTCAGGCGGGCCCAGCTGCTGTCCTTTCAGCTCTTGCACTCACCCCGTCATTTGACGTCTCTTGAGTTGGGAAGTGGTAGCAAACTCTTCTGCCACAATCCTCCCATCTTTCCTAGCTAGGTTTGTCAGTCCCCAGGTGGGCAAAACCAGAAACCACAGTGCACTGATTAGTAACAAATAAACCACTGTGTTACTTATATATTGCAAATAATTGCTCCACAGATATTTCTTATATCCTACTCGTGTATTCACCAAAATTCTTACAAATGTCCATGGATATGGCACAACTCAAAATAGATTAATTTCCAATTGCTGTAATGGTACCAAAGTCCACTGTCTGTATCCCTTTGTTGATAGAAGACTGAAGAAGAAGACTGCAGATTTATACCCCGCCCTTCTCTCTGAATCAGAGACTCAGAGCGGCTTACAATTGCCTATATCTTCTCCCCCCACAACAGACACCCTGTGAGGTGGGTGGGGCTGAGAGGGCTCTCACAGCAGATGCCCTTTTGAGGACAACCTCTGACAGAGCTATGGCTTACCCAAGGGCATTCCAGCAGGTGCAAGTGGAGGAGTGGGGAATCAAACCCGGTTCTCCCAGATAAGAGTCCGCACACTTCACCACTATACCAAACTGGCTCTCAATAGACGTGTGCAGTACCAATAAATGTGCTACTTCTTGCTTGGGTAGCAGTCTGAAATCCAACAGGTACGGCGTGTGCTACTTCTTGCTTGGGTAGCAGTCTGAAATCCAGCAGGTACGGCGTGTGCTACTCCTTGCTTGGGTAGCAGTCCGAAATCCAACAGGTGCAGTTCGTGTTTCATTCACCTTTCTACTGGCCGCTTTTCTTATGTTCTGGAACCCGTGCTTAAGGCAAAAGCTCACATGACATGTTATGCACGTGAGACATAACATGGGCAAAGAGAAATAAAAAGAGTTTCCCCCCCTTTAATAAGCACATTAGGCCCCAACAGAATGTACTGAGAAAGTCCGTTACTGGAAATAGAGGACAAATCCACATGTGTAAATTAAAGTGGTATAAGAAAAAGTTTCATATCTGCCAGTTAGATATCTAAGGCAATACACACAGCTGATGTTTTAACCACCTTTTTTGATCGTGGAGCTTTATTATAATTTATAAGACTTGGGTTTCGCACAGCACCTGCAAATCAAGCTGTGTTCAATACCTGAGTATACTAATTCGCCCCTCATGTTTGTTGCCCAGAAAGCTTTTTACCGCTTCAGTGGATTGCAGGTGCATAAGAAAGGAAAAAAAATTGTTTTGTTTCTCTGGTCAACTCTGGGAAAGCGCGCGTGCACACACACACAACACAGACACACACAGACACACTGTCCTGGATGGCCCAGGCGACTTGAAGCTATGCAGGTTTGGTTTGGGTTAGTATTTGACCACCAAGGAATTCCAGGGTTGTTATATAAAGGTGGGCAATGGCAAGCCATCTCTGAATGTCTCTTGCCTTGAAAACCCTTTTGGGTCACCAGAAGTCATCTGTGAGTTGATGGCCAATGTGTGTGTGTATGTGTATGTGTGTGTGTATGTAGGGCTCTTTTTCTTGCAGGAGCTCCTCTGCATAAGCCACACTCCCCCACACTCCCCCTGATGTAATCTCTGGGAGATTACAATAGGCCCTGTACGAAGAGCCCTCTAAACTCTTGGAGGATTGGCTACATCAGGGGGGCGTGGCCTAACATGCAGAGGAGCTCCTGCTAGAAAAAGAGCCCTACAGCAGGGTAGGGGCAAGAGGAGGCACCTGCACCCTGTAGACCAGGTGGTGCCAGTGGGCAGTCACCTACCTGGCCAACTTTGATGCACAGGGTCAGGATGCTGGACTAGATGGACCATTTGTCCAATCAATCAGGGTTTTACTGATGTTCTTATGACTGTAATCTTATTTTATTTGTATCTGTGATGGTGGAATAAAATAGATGGAGCTGTTCAATTAATTTAAATTAAAGAGGTGGTGATCTTAGGCATGCCAGTAAATCCACTTTCACGCCCAATGGGACATTCTGATTCAATGCAAGGTTGTAGCGTTTTGCGGCATAGGGCTGCCAGCCTCCAAGTAGAACCTATGAAATTACGGCTCATCAATTCCCCTGCAGAAAATAATCCCATAGGCACTGTACCCACTGAGGTCCCGGTTCTCCTCAGGCTCCATCCCCAAATCTCCAGGAGTTTCCCACCTGGAGCTGGAACCACACTTGTGACTAGAGAGTATCTGGCAGCCCTATTACAGCATGGATGAATGAATGAATGAATGAATGAATGAATGAATGAATGAATGAATGAATGGATGAATGAATGAATGAAT